>NC_134494.1:46327842-46465342 GCF_040206685.1 Ascaphus truei
TGGAATCCAAGGAATAAATCACATACAAAAATCAGAGGAATATCCCCTGACCAAAGGAAATATTGAGTACTATAGTATATTATTACTTTCATCATTGGAGACAATAATTTACAATTCCAACATTGAGACATCATTCCTGTTAAAGGTGTACACTCCCACGCAATGCATTACAAATTGTTACATGGTAGCAGCAAAAAATGCAGCAGCAAAAAATGACACTCTATACAATAAAACCTATATAATTATGGCTATACAATGGACACATTAATACAATAAAGCATGAACAGTGTGCATAACGACGACGCGTTAATAACCTATAGTAAAAGCGGGATAAAAATAGAGAGAGAGAAGCATTAGGACCAGATCTTCATCTTAAAAAAGGAGCAACATCAATTTCCATGTTTGGACCTCTAGGATGGGGGGTTCTTAACTTATGGATCCAAAAGGATTCTCTTTTAATAAGTTCTAAGTTTCTGTCACCTCCTCTCCAATGTTGTTTTACACTTTCTATGGCCATGTATGTCAAACCTTTGGGGTCTCCTTGATGTTTTTCTAGAAAGTGATTTTAGACACTATGTGTAACAAGGTTTCGCTTGATGCTGCTCAGATGTTCCAGTATTCTGGTCCTGACCGGTCTTTCTGTCTTACCTATGTACAGTATTGGAGTTTGCACGGGCATTCTAAGACATATATCACATGATCGGTTCTGCAGGATACTCACATGCTACATATAAGCCTGGGTCCAGAATAGATACTTTGTTGAACGTTGGGACTGCGAACAGTCGTTTGGAGTCTGATCTCATGATAAGTGCTGCATGTGGTAGGGGTGAGGAGCTTGTTCAGATAGATGGGTAGCTTGTCCAGAAAGTATTTGAAGGCAAGACAGGAAAGATGAACTTTGCACCTAGACTCGAGTGATGACCAATCTAGTTCTTTGAGCATTTCGCAGTGATGTGTGTTGTAGTTGCATTAGAGAACAAAACGGCATATTGAATTGTAGATGGTGTCAAATTTGCTAAGGTGGGTTTGGGGTGCCCAGCTATATACTATGTCCCCATAGTCAATAATTGACATTAGCATCTGCTCTGCAATGTCCTTTCTGACCAGCAGGCTTAGGGAGGATTTGTTCCTGTAAAGTACACCTAGTTTGGCATAGGTTTTGGATGTCAGAGTATCAATGCTCAACCCACATGTTAAATGGGAGTCAAACCATATGCCCAGATATTTAAAACTAGTAACGGGCTAGGATGGTATTAGAGTTGATTCTGATCTGAAGCTCTGTCATTGGTAGCTTTAGGAATGTAGTCTTGGACCCAAATACCATTGTTACAGTCTTGTCAGTGTTTAAAAACAATTTGTTTTGGGAAATCAAATTTTCAAGTCTCAAAAAGTCAGACTGAAGTATGTGTTGAAGGTCAGAGAGGCTATGGCTGTGTGCATACAGGATTGTGTCATCTGCATACATGTGTATTGAAGCTTCCTTACAAGCTGTGGGAAGATCATTGATGAACACTGAGAAGAGTAGGGGCCCCAGAACAGAGCCTTGCGGGACACCACAGGTGATATCCAGGGGGTTGCAGTTAGAGCCTGAGATGGACACATGTTGGGATCTACCTGATAGGTTTGGAATGAACCCAGTTTAAATCATGTTCACCTATTCCCTATGTTGGTAACCTTTGGGCGCAGAGTAATACTAATAGAACATTGTGTTTTGGTGTCTCCTCCAGTGAGAGACTGCGGTGTGTATGATAATTCCCTGTTATGTTAGACCATGTGGAGACATTACTCTGCTAATGATAAAGAAAATGATAGGTTAGATAATTGTTAAGGACTTAATAGTAGCCAGGTATAATTTTAAGCACACATTTAAGATCACTGTTATAATTAGTTAAATAATTGTTAGAAGTGATTCTGGTATTCATGTTGAAATACATTGTCTCGATTCATCTATTTTCCTTTATCTCTCTCTTTATCACTATTTATCTTTCTCTATTTTTGCATATGTCTCTCGCTCTGCCTCTACATTTCTTCCTCTCTCTTCTCTCCCTCTCTGATTATTCTCCCTTTTCTCCAACATCTGACCGTTCTCTCCCTTTCTCTCATTCTCTCTACCTCATTCGATGTCTCTTCCCTTGTCTCCTCTAACTCTAGGGCCTCATGGTGAATGGCGCTGACATGCCGCGCAGTCCCACCTCTAGTGAAGATGAGATGGCGAAAAGCTTTTCAGACTATTCAATGGAGTCCGAATCTGACAGTTCAAAAGAAGAGACCATTTATGACACCATCCGAGCCACTGCAGAGCGCCCAACCAGCCGACTGGAGGACATCCAGACCAACACCATGGTCATCAGAGTCGCAATTCCGGATCTACAGCAAACTGTAAGTGAGGGGCGCCGGCTGTTTGGGGAGATGGGACTTTTTCTCAGGCCAGAGTTTAAAAGCAAACTTCTCAGTGAGCAAGTTGTAGGGAGTCAGAATATTGAATTGAAGGCTCTCAACAAAGATTTTATTTTGTTGAAATATTTAATTGGAGGGTCTTACAAATATTAACAGTGTGAGCTGTGCACTCCCCCAGTTACCTGTGCTCAGTGTGAGCTGTGCACTCCCCCAATTACCTGTGCTCAGTGTGAGCTGTGCACTCCCCCAGTTACCTGTGCTCAGTGTGAGCTGTGCACTCCCCCAGTTACCTGTGCTCAGTGTGAGCTGTGCACTCCCTCAGTTACCTGTGCTCAGTGTGAGCTGCGCACTCCCCCAGTTACCTGTGCTCAGTGTGAGCTGTGCACTCCCCCAGTTACCTGTGCTCAGTGTGAGCTGTGCACTCCCCCAGTTACCTGTGCTCAGTGTGAGCTGTGCACTCCCCCAGTTACCTATGCTCAGTGTGAGCTGTGCACTCCCCCAGTTACCTGTGCTCAGTGTGAGCTGTGCACTCCCCCAGTTACCTGTGCTCAGTGAGAGCTGTGCACTCCCCCAGTTACCTGTGCTCAGTGTGAGCTGTGCACTCCCCCAGTTACCTGTGCTCAGTGTGAGCTGTGCACTCCCCCAGTTACCTGTGCTCAGTGTGAGCTGCGCACTCCCCCAGTTACCTGTGCTCAGTGTGAGCTGTGCACTCCCCCAGTTACCTGTGCTCAGTGTGAGCTGTGCACTCCCCCAGTTACCTGTACTCAGTGTGAGCTGCGCACTCCCCCAGTTACCTGTGCTCAGTGTGAGCTGTGCACTCCCCCAGTTACCTGTGCTCAGTGTGAGCTGTGCACTCCCCCAGTTACCTGTGCTCAGTGGGAGCTCTGCACTCCCCCAGTTACCTGTGCTCAGTGTGAGCTCTGCACTCCCCCAGTTACCTGTGCTCAGTGTGAGCTGTGCACTCCCCCAGTTACCTGTGCTCAGTGGGAGCTGTGCACTCCCCCAGTTACCTGTGCTCAGTGTGAGCTCTGCACTCCCCCAGTTACCTGTGCTCAGTCTGAGCTGTGCACTCCCCCAGTTACCTGTGCTCAGTGTGAGCTGTGCACTCCCCCAGTTACCTGTGCTCAGTGTGAGTTGTGCACTCACCCAGTTACCTGTGCTCAGTGTGAGCTCTGCACTCCCCCAGTTACCTGTGCTCAGTGGGAGCTGCACACTCCCCCAGTTACCTGTGCTCAGTGGGAGCTGTGCACTCCCCCAGTTACCTGTGCTCAGTGGGAGCTCTGCACTCCCCCAGTTACCTGTGCTCAGTGTGAGCTGCGCACTCCCCCAGTTACCTGTGCTCAGTGTGAGCTCTGCACTCCCCCAGTTACCTGTGCTCAGTGTGAGCTCTGCACTCCCCCAGTAACCTGTGCTCAGTGTGAGCTCTGCACTCCCCCAGTTACCTGTGCTCAGTGTGAGCTGTGCACTCCCCCAGTTACCTGTGCTCAGTGTGAGCTCTGCACTCCCCCAGTTACCTGTGCTCAGTGTGAGCTGTGCACTCCCCCAGTTACCTGTGCTCAGTGTGAGCTGTGCACTCCCCCAGTTACCTGTGCTCAGTGGGAGCTGTGCACTCCCCCAGTTACCTGTGCTCAGTGTGAGCTGTGCACTCCCCCAGTTACCTGTGCTCAGTGAGAGCTGTGCACTCCCCCAGTTACCTGTGCTCAGTGTGAGCTCTGCACTCCCCCAGTTACCTGTGCTCAGTGTGAGCTCTGCACTCCCCCAGTTACCTGTGCTCAGTGTGAGCTCTGCACTCCCCCAGTTACCTGTGCTCAGTGTGAGCTGCGCACTCCCCCAGTTACCTGTGCTCAGTGTGAGCTCTGCACTCCCCCAGTTACCTGTGCTCAGTGAGAGCTGTGCACTCCCCCAGTTACCTGTGCTCAGTGTGAGCTGTGCACTCCCCCAGTTACCTGTGCTCAGTGTGAGCTGTGCACTCCCCCAGTTACCTGTGCTCAGTGTGAGCTGTGCACTCCCCCAGTTACCTGTGCTCAGTGTGAGCTCTGCACTCCCCCAGTTACCTGTGCTCAGTGTGAGCTCTGCACTCCCCCAGTTACCTGTGCTCAGTGAGAGCTCTGCACTCCCCCAGTTACCTGTGCTCAGTGTGAGCTTTGCACTCCCCCAGTTACCTGTGCTCAGTGTGAGCTCTGCACTCCCCCAGTTACCTGTGCTCAGTGAGAGCTGTGCACTCCCCCAGTTACCTGTGCTCAGTGTGAGCTGTGCACTCCCCCAGTTACCTGTGCTCAGTGTGAGCTGTGCACTCCCCCAGTTACCTGTGCTCAGTGTGAGCTCTGCACTCCCCCAGTTACCTGTGCTCAGTGGGAGCTGTGCACTCCCCCAGTTACCTGTGCTCAGTGTGAGCTCTGCACTCCCCCAGTTACCTGTGCTCAGTGAGAGCTGTGCACTCCCCCAGTTACCTGTGCTCAGTGTGAGCTCTGCACTCCCCCAGTTACCTGTGCTCAGTGTGAGCTGCGCACTCCCCCAGTTACCTGTGCTCAGTGAGAGCTCTGCACTCCCCCAGTTACCTGTGCTCAGTGAGAGCTGTGCACTCCCCCAGTTACCTGTGCTCAGTGAGAGCTGTGCACTCCCCCAGTTACCTGTGCTCAGTGTGAGCTGTGCACTCCCCCAGTTACCTGTGCTCAGTGGGAGCTGTGCACTCCCCCAGTTACCTGTGCTCAGTGTGAGCTCTGCACTCCCCCAGTTACCTGTGCTCAGTGGGAGCTGCACACTCCCCCAGTTACCTGTGCTCAGTGTGAGCTCTGCACTCCCCCAGTTACCTGTGCTCAGTGTGAGCTGTGCACTCCCCCAGTTACCTGTGCTCAGTGTGAGCTCTGCACTCCCCCAGTTACCTGTGCTCAGTGTGAGCTCTGCACTCCCCCAGTTACCTGTGCTCAGTGTGAGCTGTGCACTCCCTCAGTTACCTGTGCTCAGTGTGAGCTGCGCACTCCCCCAGTTACCTGTGCTCAGTGTGAGCTCTGCACTCCCCCAGTTACCTGTGCTCAGTGTGAGCTGTGCACTCCCCCAGTTACCTGTGCTCAGTGGGAGCTGTGCACTCCCCCAGTTACCTGTGCTCAGTGTGAGCTGCGCACTCCCCCAGTTACCTGTGCTCAGTGTGAGCTGCGCACTCCCCCAGTTACCTGTGCTCAGTGTGAGCTGTGCACTCCCCCAGTTACCTGTGCTCAGTGTGAGCTGTGCACTCCCCCAGTTACCTGTGCTCAGTGTGAGCTGTGCACTCCCCCAGTTACCTGTGCTCAGTGTGAGCTGTGCACTCCCCCAGTTACCTGTGCTCAGTGTGAGCTGTGCACTCCCCCAGTTACCTGTGCTCAGTGGGAGCTCTGCACTCCCCCAGTTACCTGTGCTCAGTGTGAGCTGTGCACTCCCCCAGTTACCTGTGCTCAGTGTGAGCTGTGCACTCCCCCAGTTACCTGTGCTCAGTGTGAGCTGTGCACTCCCCCAGTTACCTGTGCTCAGTGTGAGCTCTGCACTCCCCCAGTTACCTGTGCTCAGTGTGAGCTGCGCACTCCCCCAGTTACCTGTGCTCAGTGTGAGCTCTGCACTCCCCCAGTTACCTGTGCTCAGTGTGAGCTGCGCACTCCCCCAGTTACCTGTGCTCAGTGTGAGCTGTGCACTCCCCCAGTTACCTGTGCTCAGTGTGAGCTGTGCACTCCCCCAGTTACCTGTGCTCAGTGTGAGCTGCACACTCCCCCAGTTACCTGTGCTCAGTGTGAGCTCTGCACTCCCCCAGTTACCTGTGCTCAGTGGGAGCTCTGCACTCCCCCAGTTACCTGTGCTCAGTGTGAGCTGTGCACTCCCCCAGTTACCTGTGCTCAGTGTGAGCTGTGCACTCCCCCAGTTACCTGTGCTCAGTGTGAGCTGTGCACTCCCCCAGTTACCTGTGCTCAGTGTGAGCTCTGCACTCCCCCAGTTACCTGTGCTCAGTGTGAGCTGCGCACTCCCCCAGTTACCTGTGCTCAGTGTGAGCTCTGCACTCCCCCAGTTACCTGTGCTCAGTGTGAGCTGTGCACTCCCCCAGTTACCTGTGCTCAGTGGGAGCTCTGCACTCCCCCAGTTACCTGTGCTCAGTGTGAGCTGTGCACTCCCCCAGTTACCTGTGCTCAGTGTGAGCTGTGCACTCCCCCAGTTACCTGTGCTCAGTGTGAGCTGTGCACTCCCCCAGTTACCTGTGCTCAGTGTGAGCTCTGCACTCCCCCAGTTACCTGTGCTCAGTGTGAGCTCTGCACTCCCCCAGTTACCTGTGCTCAGTGTGAGCTGTGCACTCCCTCAGTTACCTGTGCTCAGTGTGAGCTGTGCACTCCCCCAGTTACCTGTGCTCAGTGGGAGCTGCACACTCCCCCAGTTACCTGTGCTCAGTGTGAGCTCTGCACTCCCCCAGTTACCTGTGCTCAGTGTGAGCTCTGCACTCCCCCAGTTACCTGTGCTCAGTGTGAGCTGTGCACTCCCCCAGTTACTTGTGCTCAGTGTGAGCTGTGCACTCCCCCAGTTACCTGTGCTCAGTGGGAGCTCTGCACTCCCACAGTTACCTGTGCTCAGTGTGAGCTGTGCACTCCCCCAGTTACCTGTGCTCAGTGTGAGCTGTGCACTCCCCCAGTTACCTGTGCTCAGTGTGAGCTGTGCACTCCCCCAGTTACCTGTGCTCAGTGTGAGCTGTGCACTCCCCCAGTTACCTGTGCTCAGTGTGAGCTGTGCACTCCCCCAGTTACCTGTGCTCAGTGTGAGCTGTGCACTCCCCCAGTTACCTGTGCTCAGTGTGAGCTCTGCACTCCCCCAGTTACCTGTGCTCAGTGAGAGCTGTGCACTCCCCCAGTTACCTGTGCTCAGTGAGAGCTGTGCACTCCCCCAGTTACCTGTGCTCAGTGGGAGCTGTGCACTCCCCCAGTTACCTGTGCTCAGTGGGAGCTGTGCACTCCCCCAGTTACCTGTGCTCAGTGGGAGCTGTGCACTCCCCCAGTTACCTGTGCTCAGTGTGAGCTGTGCACTCCCCCAGTTACCTGTGCTCAGTGTGAGCTGTGCACTCCCCCAGTTACCTGTGCTCAGTGGGAGCTGTGCACTCCCCCAGTTACCTGTGCTCAGTGTGAGCTCTGCACTCCCCCAGTTACCTGTGCTCAGTGTGAGCTGTGCACTCCCCCAGTTACCTGTGCTCAGTGTGAGCTCTGCACTCCCCCAGTTACCTGTGCTCAGTGTGAGCTGTGCACTCCCCCAGTTACCTGTGCTCAGTGTGAGCTGTGCACTCCCCCAGTTACCTGTGCTCAGTTTGAGCTCTGCACTCCCCCAGTTACCTGTGCTCAGTGTGAGCTGTGCACTCCCCCAGTTACCTGTGCTCAGTGTGAGCTCTGCACTCCCCCAGTTACCTGTGCTCAGTGTGAGCTGTGCACTCCCCCAGTTACCTGTGCTCAGTGTGAGCTGTGCACTCCCCCAGTTACCTGTGCTCAGTGTGAGCTGTGCACTCCCCCAGTTACCTGTGCTCAGTGGGAGCTCTGCACTCCCCCAGTTACCTGTGCTCAGTGTGAGCTCTGCACTCCCCCAGTTACCTGTGCTCAGTGTGAGCTGTGCACTCCCCCAGTTACCTGTGCTCAGTGTGAGCTGTGCACTCCCCCAGTTACCTGTGCTCAGTGTGAGCTGTGCACTCCCCCAGTTACCTGTGCTCAGTGTGAGCTGCACACTCCCCCAGTTACCTGTGCTCAGTGTGAGCTGTGCACTCCCCCAGTTACCTGTGCTCAGTGGGAGCTGCACACTCCCCCAGTTACCTGTGCTCAGTGTGAGCTGTGCACTCCCCCAGTTACCTGTGCTCAGTGGGAGCTGTGCACTCCCCCAGTTACCTGTGCTCAGTGTGAGCTGTGCACTCCCCCAGTTACCTGTGCTCAGTGTGAGCTGTGCACTCCCCCAGTTACCTGTGCTCAGTGTGAGCTGCACACTCCCCCAGTTACCTGTGCTCAGTGTGAGCTGTGCACTCCCCCAGTTACCTGTGCTCAGTGGGAGCTGTGCACTCCCCCAGTTACCTGTGCTCAGTGTGAGCTGTGCACTCCCCCAGTTACCTGTGCTCAGTGTGAGCTGTGCACTCCCCCAGTTACCTGTGCTCAGTGGGAGCTGTGCACTCCCCCAGTTACCTGTACTCAGTGGGAGCTGTGCACTCCCCCAGTTACCTGTACTCAGTGGGAGCTGTGCACTCCCCCAGTTACCTGTGCTCAGTGTGAGCTGTGCACTCCCCCAGTTACCTGTGTTCAGTGTGAGCTCTGCACTCCCCCAGTTACCTGTGTTCAGTGTGAGCTCTGCACTCCCCCAGTTACCTGTGCTCAGCGTGAGCTCTGCACTCCCCCAGTTACCTGTGCTCAGTGTGAGCTCTGCACTCCCCCAGTTACCTGTGCTCAGTGGGAGCTGCACACTCCCCCAGTTACCTGTGCTCAGTGTGAGCTCTGCACTCCCCCAGTTACCTGTGCTCAGTGTGAGCTGTGCACTCCCCCAGTTACCTGTGCTCAGTGTGAGCTGTGCACTCCCCCAGTTACCTGTGCTCAGTGTGAGCTGTGCACTCCCCCAGTTACCTGTGCTCAGTGTGAGCTGTGCACTCCCCCAGTTACCTGTGCTCAGTGTGAGCTCTGCACTCCCCCAGTTACCTGTGCTCAGTGTGAGCTCTGCACTCCCCCAGTTACCTGTGCTCAGTGTGAGCTGTGCACTCCCCCAGTTACCTGTGCTCAGTGGGAGCTGTGCACTCCCCCAGTTACCTGTGCTCAGTGTGAGCTGTGCACTCCCCCAGTTACCTGTGCTCAGTGTGAGCTGTGCACTCCCCCAGTTACCTGTGCTCAGTGTGAGCTCTGCACTCCCCCAGTTACCTGTGCTCAGTGTGAGCTGTGCACTCCCCCAGTTACCTGTACTCAGTGTGAGCTCTGCACTCCCCCAGTTACCTGTGCTCAGTGAGAGCTGTGCACTCCCCCAGTTACCTGTGCTCAGTGTGAGCTGTGCACTCCCCTAGTTACCTGTGCTCAGTGTGAGCTGTGCACTCCCCCAGTTACCTGTGCTCAGTGTGAGCTGTGCACTCCCCTAGTTACCTGTGCTCAGTGTGAGCTGTGCACTCCCCCAGTTACCTGTTCTCAGTGGGAGCTGTGCACTCCCCCAGTTACCTGTGCTCAGTGTGAGCTGTGCACTCCCCCAGTTACCTGTGCTCAGTGTGAGCTCTGCACTCCCCCAGTTACCTGTGCTCAGTGTGAGCTGTGCACTCCCCCAGTTACCTGTGCTCAGTGTGAGCTGTGCACTCCCCCAGTTACCTGTGCTCAGTGGGAGCTGCACACTCCCCCAGTTACCTGTGCTCAGTGGGAGCTGTGCACTCCCCCAGTTACCTGTGCTCAGTGGGAGCTGCACACTCCCCCAGTTACCTGTGCTCAGTGGGAGCTGTGCACTCCCCCAGTTACCTGTGCTCAGTGTGAGCTGTGCACTCCCCCAGTTACCTGTGCTCAGTGGGAGCTGTGCACTCCCCCAGTTACCTGTGCTCAGTGTGAGCTCTGCACTCCCCTAGTTACCTGTGCTCAGTGTGAGCTGTGCACTCCTCCAGTTACCTGTGCTCAGTGTGAGCTGTGCACTCCCCCAGTTACCTGTGCTCAGTGTGAGCTGTGCACTCCCCCAGTTACCTGTGCTCAGTGTGAGCTCTGCACTCCCCCAGTTACCTGTGCTCAGTGTGAGCTGTGCACTCCCCCAGTTACCTGTGCTCAGTGTGAGCTCTGCACTCCTCCAGTTACCTGTGCTCAGTGTGAGCTCTGCACTCCCCCAGTTACCTGTGCTCAGTGTGAGCTGTGCACTCCCCCAGTTACCTGTGCTCAGTGTGAGCTGTGCACTCCCCTAGTTACCTGTGCTCAGTGTGAGCTGTGCACTCCCCCAGTTACCTGTTCTCAGTGGGAGCTGTGCACTCCCCCAGTTACCTGTGCTCAGTGTGAGCTGTGCACTCCCCCAGTTACCTGTGCTCAGTGTGAGCTCTGCACTCCCCCAGTTACCTGTGCTCAGTGTGAGCTGTGCACTCCCCCAGTTACCTGTGCTCAGTGTGAGCTGTGCACTCCCCTAGTTACCTGTGCTCAGTGTGAGCTGTGCACTCCCCCAGTTACCTGTGCTCAGTGTGAGCTGTGCACTCCCCTAGTTACCTGTGCTCAGTGTGAGCTGTGCACTCCCCCAGTTACCTGTTCTCAGTGTGAGCTGTGCACTCCCCCAGTTACCTGTGCTCAGTGGGAGCTGCACACTCCCCCAGTTACCTGTGCTCAGTGGGAGCTGTGCACTCCCCCAGTTACCTGTGCTCAGTGGGAGCTGCACACTCCCCCAGTTACCTGTGCTCAGTGGGAGCTGTGCACTCCCCCAGTTACCTGTGCTCAGTGTGAGCTGTGCACTCCCCCAGTTACCTGTGCTCAGTGGGAGCTGTGCACTCCCCCAGTTACCTGTGCTCAGTGTGAGCTCTGCACTCCCCTAGTTACCTGTGCTCAGTGTGAGCTGTGCACTCCTCCAGTTACCTGTGCTCAGTGTGAGCTGTGCACTCCCCCAGTTACCTGTGCTCAGTGTGAGCTGTGCACTCCCCCAGTTACCTGTGCTCAGTGTGAGCTCTGCACTCCCCCAGTTACCTGTGCTCAGTGTGAGCTGTGCACTCCCCCAGTTACCTGTGCTCAGTGTGAGCTCTGCACTCCTCCAGTTACCTGTGCTCAGTGTGAGCTCTGCACTCCCCCAGTTACCTGTGCTCAGTGTGAGCTGTGCACTCCCCCAGTTACCTGTACTCAGTGTGAGCTGTGCACTCCCCCAGTTACCTGTACTCAGTGTGAGCTGTGCACTCCCCCAGTTACCTGTACTCAGTGTGAGCTGTGCACTCCCCATTGCCCTCTCTGTAATAATCCTCATTTTCCTTGGCCACATATTTTCTCCCTCTGGCACTGACCTGGCAGAATACTCTAATGCCTCATACTGTGTTATAGTATCAGGGCGAATATTTCCAACAGTGGCAAACGGGTTCTGGTTTTATTTCATTATTTCCCAGTCTAAGTATAAAAAAGTAACAGCCTTTCCAGCATGTGTGTGCCAGACTGTACGGAGCACACTGTGTTCCAATAAGACGTTTCTTTTATTTGGGGTGGCATTTCTGGGTCACATGGGAGCCCCTGTGTCACCGCAGGTTAGATCAGGCAGCGGGGTTTGCTCGCAGGCGCCTTGTTTCGCTGCTGAAACATCACAGTTTGATACACACAGCAGCACCACGGAATGTGCTTTGCAAATCGGAGCAATGCAGCTGCATTGTTCTGCCCACGGAAGATGCTGCTCTGTGTTAACACAGATTTCCAACTCTTTAACCTAATAATACAAATGAGGTAAGTTAGGGAGATGCAGGAGGGAGCGGCAGAGCAATTACATTTTTCACTATCTATGTATGTACTGTATGTCTTTATTTATATAGCGCCATTAATGTACATAGCGCGTCACAGCAGTAATACACGTGGTAATCATATAAATAGCAAATAATACAAATAACACATAAAGGGGAGAAGCGCTTCAGTCATAAAAGTAACATGTAGGAAGAGGAGTCCCTGCCCCGAAGAGCTTACAATCGAATTGGTAGGTAGGAAGAACGTACAGAGACAGTAGAGGGCGTTCAGGTAAGTGCGTCTGCAGGGGGCCAAGGTTTATGTATCAGGTGTAAAGTATCAGCCACAGTGCTATTCATATGCTTCCCTAAGCAGGTGTGTTTTAAGATGGGTCTTAAAGCTTTACATTCTTCTGCCCCTCCTTACATCTCAGCCCTAATTTCTCGTTATGCACCATCCAGACTCTTGCGTTCTTCTCAAGGATGTCTTCTTTCTATCCCCTTTGTATCTAAAGCCCTCTCCCGCCTTAAACCTTTCTCACTGACTGCCCCACACCTCTGGAATGCCGTTCCCCTCAGTACCCGACTAGCACCCTCTCTATCCACCTTTAAGACCCAACTTAAGACCCACTTGCTTAAAGAATCATATGAATAGCACTGTGGATATTCTGAACACATGATACATAAAGCTTGGCTCCCTGCAGACGCACTTACCAGAACTCCCTCCTACTGTCTCTGTACGTTCTCCCTACCTACCAATTAGATTGTAAGCTCCTCGGGGCAGGGACTCCTCTTCCTTAATGTTACTTTAATGTCTGAAGCACTTATTCCCATTATGTGTTATTTGTATTACTTTTTATTTATATGATACTAGCTGAGAGACCTGGCGTTGCCCGGGATGTAATTTTGGGGGGGGCGTACGACAGGGTTAGGCTTCCCCCCCCCCCTTGACAGCTAGGTGGGTGACTGAGTTGACTGAGTGTGTGGGTGACTGTGTGGGTGGGTGGCTGACACTTGACTGAGTGGGTGGGTGGGTTGGTGACTGAGTGGGTGACTTTGGGTCGGTGACTGGGTGGGTGACTTTGGGTCGGTTTGACTTTGGGTCGGTAGGTGGGTGACTTTGGGTCGGTGGGTGGGTGACTTTGGGTCGGTGGGTGTGTGACTTTGGGTTGGTGGGTGTGTGACTTTGGGTCGGTGGGTGGGTGACTTTGGGTCGGTGGGTGGGTGACTTTGGGTCGGTGGGTGACTTTGGGTCGGTGGGTGGGTGACTTTGGGTAGGTGGGTGGGTGGGTGACTCTGGGTTGGTGGGTGGGTGGGTGAGTTTGGGTCGGTGGGTGGGTCGGTGACTGGGTGACTTTTTCAGGGTCGGTGACTGGGTGGGTCAGTGACTGGGGTCGGTGACTGGGTGGGTCAGTGAGTGGGTAGGTGGGGTCGGTGAGTGGGTGGGTGGGGTCGGTGAGTGGGTGGGTGGGGTCAGTGACTGGGTGGGTGGTTTTGGGTGAGACTGGGTAGGTGAGTGTGAGACTGAATGGGTGGGTGAGTGTGAGACTGAATGGGTGGGTGAGTGTGAGACTGAATGGGTGGGTGAGTGTGAGACTGAATGGGTGGGTGAGTGTGAGACTGAATGGGTGGGTGAGTGGGAGACTGAATGGGTGGGTGAGTGGGAAACTGAATGGGTGGATGAGTGGGAAACTGAATGGGTGGGTGAGTGGGAAACTGAATGGGTGGGTGAGTGGGAAACTGAATGGGTGGGTGAGTGGGAAACTGAATGGGTGGGTGAGTGGGAGACTGAGTGGGAGAGTGGGTGGGAGACTGACTGGGTGGGAGACTGACTGGGTGGGTGAGTGGGAGACTGACTGGGTGGGTGAGTGTGTGACTGACTGGGTGGGTGAGTGGGTGACTGACTGGGTGGGTGAGTGGGTGACTGACTGGGTGAGTGGGTGACTGACTGGGTGGGTGAGTGGGTGACTGACTGGGTGGGTGAGTGGGTGACTGACTGGGTGGGTGAGTGGGTGACTGACTGGGTGGGTGAGTGGGTGACTGACTGGGTGGGTGAGTGGGTGACTGACTGGGTGGGTGAGTGGGTGACTGACTGGGTGACTGACTGGGTGAGTGAGTGGGTGGGTGAGTGGGTGACTGACTGAATGGGTGGGTGACTGACTGAATGGGTGACTGAATGGGTGGGTGACTGAGTGACTGGGTGTGTGACTGAGTGACTGGGTGGGTGACTGAGTGGGTGGGTGACTGAGTTGACTGGGTGGGTGGGTGACTGAGTGGGTGGGTGACTGAGTGGGTGGGTGACTGGGTGGGTGTGTGGGTGGGTGACTGGATGGGTGACTGGGTGGGTGGGTGGGTGACTGACTGGGTGGGTGACTGACTGGGTGGGTGACTGACTGGGTGGGTGACTTGACTGAGTGAGTGAGTGGGTGGGTGACTGAGTGGGTGGGTGACTAAGTGAGTTTTTGAGTGACTAAGTGAGTGGGTGGGTGGGTTACTGAGTGGGTGGGTGACTGAGTGGGTGGGTGGGTGACTGTGTATGTAATTATTGTGTGTGATTTTTGATTGTGTGGGGTGTGTGTGTGGATGAGTGAGTGTGTGATGTGATAGTGAGTGTGTGGTGTGTGAGTGTGTGTGTCAGTGTTGGTTAGTTGAGTGTTTGTGTGCAATAAATTAGACAGATGTGTAAATAGTAATGTTTTGTGTAAAATATGTTATTGAAAGGAAGAGGTGATTTATTGTGCTAAGTGTGTTAGTAGCGGAGGTGTTGTGTTGTTGTATATGTTTGTGTGTGGTGGGATGTTGATGTGCAATGGGAGTGGGTGGTGAGACGTGTAAATGTGCATTGTATTCAGTGTAGTGTGTATGGTGAAGGGTAGGTAATTGGAACAGTGGGTTGGGTGTGTGTGTTTGTTTAGTGGTGGTTGTGTTGTGTGTGGTAGTTAAGGTTATGTTGAAGTGTTGTTTTGTGTGTTGTATCAGCAGAGGAGGTTGGTGTGTGTGTGTGAGTACGTGTGTTGCGTGGTTGAGGGCGTGTGGCGTTGCTGAGTGCGTGTGTGTGTGCATGTGTTTGTGTATTTGTGTGTGTGTTGTGTGTGATGGTGTGTGGTGTGTGTGAGAGCATGTGTGTATGTGGCGTGTGTGATGGCATGTGTGTGTGTATGACGCATGTTGTGTGTGTGAGTGCGTGTTGTTGGTCATAGACATGTTGTAAATTGCATGTTTTTGAGTGTAGTGTGTGTATTATGAGGGTGAAGGTGAGGTGTGATTTGTTGTTATGTGTGGCATAGAATGACAGGATGTTTGCGTGTGTGTGTGTGTATGAGGGGGTTTTGTGTGGGTGAGTGTTGTGTGTGAGTGGTGGTGTGAGAAGTGTTTTAGAATAAATTATACAGACAGTGAAATTGTTAGGAAAACATATTTTATTGTAAGGAACAGCTGAGTTTCAGTGGTAGGTGTTGTCATACAGTGTGTGAGGTAGCGGGAGTGACATTGGTGGCATGCTGTTTGACTGTAGTCCGCGGCGTTGCGGTCCGGTTGCGGAGGGAGATGTGTGAGGTGCAGGAGATGTCAGGCGTGCTGGTTGTTCCGCGGGAGGTAGAGTGTGTGAGGTAGCGGGATAGCGGGAGTGACATCGGTGGCATGGTGTGTGGTGTGTGTGAGAGCATGTGTGTGTGTTGCTGGTGTGTGATGGCGTGTGTGTGTGTATGAGGCATGTTGTGTGTGTGACGTGTGTGAGTGCGTGTTGTTGGTCATACACATGTTAAAAATGGCATGTTTTTGAGTGTAGTGTGTGGCATAGAATGACAGGATGTTTGCGTGTGTGTGTGTGTGTGTGTATGAGGGGGTTTTGTGTGGGTGAGTGTTGTGTACATTATACAGACAGTAAAATAGTTAGGAAAACATATTTTATTTCAACGAACATCTGATTTCCAGTGGTAGGTGTTGTCATACACTGTGTGAGGTAGCGGGATAGGGGGAGGAACATTGGTGGCATGGTGTGTGAGTGTAGGCCGCGGCCTCGCGGTCCGGTTGCGGTAGGGAGCTGTGTGAGGTGCAGGAGATGAGGCGTGCTGTGCGGTCCGCGGGAGCTACACTGTGTGAGGTAGCGGGACAGGGGGAGGGACATCGTTGCCATGGTGTGTGAGTGTAGGCCGCGGCCTCGCGGTCCGGTTGCGGTAGGGAGCTGTGTGAGGTGCAGGAGATGAGGCGTGCTGTGCGGTCCGCGGGAGCTACACTGTGTGAGGTAGCGGGATAGGGGGAGGGACATCGTTGCCATGGTGTGTGAGTGTAGGCCGCGGCCTCGCGGTCCGGTTGCGGTAGGGAGCTGTGTGAGGTGCAGGAGATGAGGCGTGCTGTGCGGTCCGCGGGAGCTACACTGTGTGAGGTAGCGGGATAGGGGGAGGGACATCGTTGCCATGGTGTGTGAGTGTAGGCCGCGGCCTCGCGGTCCGGTTGCGGTAGGGAGCTGTGTGAGGTGCAGGAGATGTGGCGTGCTGTGCGGTCCGCGGGAGCTACACTGTGTGAGGTAGCGGGATAGGGGGAGGGACATCGTTGCCATGGTGTGTGAGTGTAGGCCGCGGCCTCGCGGTCCGGTTGCGGTAGGGAGATGTGTGAGGTGCAGGAGATGTGAGGCGTGCTGTGCGGTCCGCGGGAGCTACACTGTGTGAGGTAGCGGGATAGGGGGAGGGACATTGGTGGCATGGTGTAGCGGGGTAGGGGGCCTCGCGGTCCGGTTGCGGTAGGGAGATGTGTGAGGTGCAGGAGATGTGAGGCGTGCTGTGCGGTTCGCGGGAGCTACACTGTGTGAGGTAGCGGGATAGGGGGAGGGACATTGGTGGCATGGTGTAGCGGGGTAGGGGGCCTCGCGGTCTGGTTGCGGTAGGGAGCTGTGTGAGGTGCAGGAGATGAGGCGTGCTGTGCGGTCCGCGGGAGCTACACTGTGTGAGGTAGCGGGATAGGGGGAGGGACATCGTTGCCATGGTGTGTGAGTGTAGGCCGCGGCCTCGCGGTCCGGTTGCGGTAGGGAGCTGTGTGAGGTGCAGGAGATGAGGCGTGCTGTGCGGTCCGCGGGAGCTACACTGTGTGAGGTAGCGGGATAGGGGGAGGGACATCGTTGCCATGGTGTGTGAGTGTAGGCCGCGGCCTCGCGGTCCGGTTGCGGTAGGGAGATGTGTGAGGTGCAGGAGATGTGAGGCGTGCTGTGCGGTCCGCGGGAGCTACACTGTGTGAGGTAGCGGGATAGGGGGAGGGACATTGGTGGCATGGTGTAGCGGGGTAGGGGGCCTCGCGGTCCGGTTGCGGTAGGGAGATGTGTGAGGTGCAGGAGATGTGAGGCGTGCTGTGCGGTTCGCGGGAGCTACACTGTGTGAGCTAGCGGGATAGGGGGAGGGACATTGGTGGCATGGTGTAGCGGGGTAGGGGGCCTTCCGGTCTGGTTGCGGTAGGGAGCTGTGTGAGGTGCAGGAGATGTGAGGCGTGCTGTGCGGTTCGCGGGAGCTACACTGTGTGAGCTAGCGGGATAGGGGGAGGGATATTGGTGGCATGGTGTAGCGGGGTAGGGGGCCTCGCGGTCCGGTTGCGGTAGGGAGCTGTGTGAGGTGCAGGAGATGTGGCGTGCTGTGCGGTTCGCGGGAGCTACACTGTGTGAGGTAGCGGGATAGGGGGAGGGACATCGTTGCCATGGTGTGTGAGTGTAGGCCGCGGCCTCGCGGTCCGGTTGCGGGAGGGAGATGTGTGGCGTGGAGGGGAGGGGGGGTTTGAAGAGGCAGTCTGCAGTGTTTGGTGTTGTGTGAATGTGTGTGTGTGCTGTGTTTGTGCGTTGTGTGTAGATTCTGTACCTCAGTGGTTCCCAAACTTTTTCGGCTCAAGGCTCCCCAAGGCGATCAGGATTTTTACGCGGCGCCCAAAGTAAAAACAAAGGTGTATATACATACCTAACAGTTGCAGTGCGCAGTTGGTGTCTCTCTCACACACTCTCACTCTCTCTGACCTCCCTCTCTCTCTCTCTGACCTCACTCTCTCTGACCTCACTCTCTCTCTCACTCTCTCTCTCTCAGACCTCTCTCTCTCTCTCTGACCTCACACTCTCTCTGACCTCCCTCTCTCTCTCTCTGACCTCACTCTCTCTCTCTGACCTCACTCTCTCTCTCTGACCTCACTCTCTCTCTCTGACCTCACTCTCTCTCTCTGACCTCACTCTCTCTCTCTCTCTGACCTCACTCTCTCTCTCTCTCTGACCTCACTCTCTCTCTCTGACCTCACTCTCTCTCTCTGACCTCACTCTCTCTCTCTGACCTCACTCTCTCTCTCTCTGACCTCACTCTCTCTCTCTCTGACCTCACTCTCTCTCTCTCTGACCTCACTCTCTCTCTCTCTCTGACCTCACTCTCTCTCTCAGTCTCCCGGTGCTGCTCCTCCAGCGTGCGCGCCGGGCCTCCCTCTCTCAGCGTCGCTGAGCCGGGCTGAACAGATGCACAAAGCCCCTGTATCTGTAATCAGCGCTGCTATAGTTCCTCTGGCCTGGGACATAGTAAGCGCTTAGGTGCTGCTGCTCGCTCTTGCTTGCTGCCGCTCGCTCTACCAGGAGCTTTTCGCTGTCCTGGCAGAGGAGACAGCAAGCGCGCTTGGTAGGCGGGTATCACTGTGTGTGTGTGTGTGTGTGTGTGTGTGTGTGTATTATATAATATTTAAAAATGAAAAAAAAAAAAGACATGTGAGAATAAATTATTTATTAACATTGTGCAACTTTGATAAATATATTCACACGCACACACCACACATATATATACACCACACATACACATTATATATACACATTATATATATATATATATATATATATATATATACACCACACATACATATATACACACCACACATATATATATATCTACTATATATATATATATACACACCACACATACACACATATATACATATATACATATATACATATATACATATATACACACACACACACACACACCACACATATATACACACACCCTGCAGCCCGTTTTTCACACACACACACACACACACACCCTGCAGCCCGTTTTTCACACACACCCTGCAGCCCGTTTTTCACACACACCCTGCAGGCCGTTTTTCACACACACCCTGCAGCCCGTTTTACACACACACACACACACACACACCCTGCAGGCCGTTTTTCACACACACCCTGCAGGCCGTTTTTCACACACACCCTGCAGCCCGTTTTACACACACACACACACACACACACACACACACACACACACACACACACACACACACACACACACACACACACACACACACACACACACACACACACACACACACACACACACACACACACACACACACACACACACACCTTGGTGCTGTCTGGTGGCTCTGCAGTTGCAATGCCGGGCAGGCTGCAGCCCCATTGGATGGGAGCGGTCACGTGACCGCTCCTCTGCTTCCCCTCAGAGGTTTTTTTTTTTTTTTTTAAATGAGCTAGCAGCCCTTGTTTCCCGCTGCTGGCGGCCCTGATCGCGGCGCCCCTCTAGCCAAGCCGCACAGTTTGGGAAACACTGCTGTACCTGATTCGGCAGTCTGTGGTAGCAGACGTGAAGGTTTTGATAGCTGTGAAGCGTGGCCCCAGAGCGTTCCCAAAACTCAGTGAGGGGTGGGACAGTGTGGAAGTATTAGGGCATTGGTGTTGGACGCAGGCCAATGAGAGGTGTGCGGGGGCGGGCATTGGACGCAGGCCAATGAGAGTCAGTGAGGGGTGGGACGCAAGCCAATGAGAGGTGTGCGGGGGCGGGCATTGGACGCAGGCCAATGAGAGTCAGTGAGGGGTGGGACGCAGGCCAATGAGAGGTGTGCGGGGGCGGGCATTGGACGCAGGCCAATGAGAGTCAGTGAGGGGTGGGACAGTGTGGCATTGGTGTTGGACGTAGGCCAATGAGAGGTGTGCGGGGGCGGGCATGGCCTGAGCAGGAGTGACAGGCCCAAGGTCCAATGCGATTGACCCTTGGGACGCAGACATACAGTGATTTCACAAATATATAATAGATGTGTTACTACTGTGAAGAGCTATGTACATTTATGGCGCTATATAAATAAAGACATACAATACAAGGGCATTTCAGAGGTGTGGGGCAGTCGGTGAGAAAAGGTTTAGGGCGGGAGAGGGCTTTAGATACAAAGGGGAGTAGAGAGAAGACATACTACCCCCACAATGATGGGAGTAGACCATACATTGTTGAGACATTGAGCTAATTACATATAAACGCGTAGCTTTTTTCTGACTACACAATTGTTTTTATGGTTTTATCTTTGGAAAACGGCTGAAAATAAATGTGCTCAGACTTTAGAGAGTTTGTACTTGTCAAATTTACGTCAAAACTTGTTAAACCTAAAGATCCGATCTTTTATCCTCAGGTTTGCAGTGTGAGGTTCAGTAGTGAAAGGGATCCATGCTGTGTGCGACTCTATGTAACAGGGCTCTCTTACTGGCCGTTCATGGGTCGAAGGCAGCCCGAGAAGGGCCCCCGGGCTCCCTGCTCCCGACAGCTTCGTACTTTATTACTTACTAGCTGAGAGCCCCGGCGTTGCCCGGGATGTTTGTGGTGTGGGGGTGGCATTTGTACTTATTTGTCATAGTTGTTTAGGCAGCTAAGTGCAATGTTTCATACTAAACTCGTCAGGTAATGTAAATATAAATGGTACAGATGTTATAACTGCTGACTATAAAATGTTCAAATACAATAGTTTTCAAGCCTTTAAATGTAATTAATATTACAGTACAATAAGCTTGTGGCCCTTCTACTCCCGAAATTTCCCTGATCTGGCCCCATTTGGAGAACTAGATGAAGAGTCCTAGTGTACAACATAAGTATTATATGGACCCAAGTGAGCGGTTACAAGTCTTTCTCACTGATACAATGTGACACACATTGCCATGGATACACTGGAGCTAAAGTACGAGCAGTCACCCAGTGACACTTACCGCGTGGCTTTTAGCATCGGGTTGGTGACGCTGCCTGTCTCTCTAACTAGAAAAATAATGACATATTTCTGAGAATCAGCAGAAGGGCGTTATCGGAGTAACGGAGACCGTTAAACATTAATACCTCTCTGAAATAGAAACCACGGGGACTTTTGTGACAGGGTGAATGAACGTCACCAGCTATATGCCTGGCAGACGTATGTGTAGGTCTGCAGTGCAGCAGTGACGAGGTTAACTTTCAGCTGGGAAGCTCCTGACAATTAGAGTGGTCCCAGCTGCATAATTAAGGTGTTTTAAAACCCCCAGGCTGCACACACATGCAGGCTGTCTGATCAAGAGGGAGTACTGAAATGCTGAAGTAAGATTACTGCTCAAAGGTCTGTCTTCTAAGTACATGTTTGATGAACTGTCTGTTTTCCTGCATGTTGAAAAGAAGCTGTTTTGTTTTTGTATGCTGAAGAGAAGCTGTTTTGTTTTTGTGTGCTGTATTTTTAAAGGCTCAATAAATAAGCCTTATCAAGAGAACCCGCGTGTGGTTGCATGAACCCTGCAACATATGGTGTCAGAAGTGCCGGGATTTTGAGAGGCCCCTGTAGTTGAAGGGCCTCACACAAATTTTTTTTTTTTTTAAATGGAAGAATTTTTAAAAGCGTTTCTGTGCGAGCAGGCCAAACTACAGGCAGAGAGAGATGAAAGACTATTGCAGCAGCAAACCCAGCTCCTAAACCAGCAGCAGGAAGCACAGGATGAGCGGATGGCCAGGTTGCTGATGCAATCCCAGGGGTCTGCCAGTCCAGAACTTGCGAACAAACCCCCGGTCCTCCTGAGGAAAATGGCTCCGAACGAGGATCCGGAGGCTTTTCTACTGATGTTTGAAAGAGTTGCCGAAGCCCAGGGCTGGTCTGCAGATCGCTGGGCAACCGCTTTGGCCCCGCTCCTCATAGGAGAAGCCCAGGCCTCATATCAGGGCCTCCCAGCGGACCAGGCAATGGAGTACAAACCATTAAAAAGCCGCCATACTGGATCGCTTAGGTCTGACCCCAGAGACCTACCAGCAGCAGTTCCGGAACCTGAAGTACACCGCTAAGATGAGACCCCGGGTCCTCGCTCAGCGGTTATTGGACTTATGTACGCGCTGGATACAACCCGAGGAGCGCACTAAGGAGGCAATTCTTGAGCAAGTTGCTTTGGAACAATTCCTACAAATAATACCCCCTTCCGCACGCTCTTGGGTAAAACGCCATGCTGCTGAAACCCTAGCTTTGGCGGTCCGACTCGTTGAGAACTTCTTAGGGGCCGAGAAGCAGGCGAGTTTCATAGACCCGACGGATCCGACTCCACCGGCACTTGTGGACATCCAAAGAGGGAGGTGGGACCAACGGGGAACCTAGCACTGTTACCTGTTTCAGCTCTGGTTCCTGTCCCTGCCCCTGTTTGGATTCCTTTGGATTGATCTCGGCTCTGTTAGACTACGTGTACCTCGCTACCCCTGGACTCTGCTTTGGACCTCACTACGCTGCCTTCTCCTGCCCTCGACATCTGGCTCTTGGACATTAACCCTCCGACCTCTGGCACCCCGGACTCAGCAAGTATAAACGTTAACCCTTTTCTCACCAGGCCCGGCAACGCAACTTACCACACTCCGGGCACGCCCTTACTGCTGTGGGTGCGTGTTATACCCTTACCCACCTCAGTATTGGGGACTGGCCAGGTCTGCGGGCATACAGGCGTTACATCTCTGCTCTGTCTGTTTCCTTGGTCAGCCCAGTTGTGGACTAAGGAATCTCTCTTCCTGTCTCAATGGCAGGCTTTTCTAACCAACCTCTAATCAGCCAGGTGGTGTTGGTTAATTGACTACCAGCAGTTAACCACCACACTGCTGGATTAGAGGCACCTTTTTGAACAGGGACAAATCCCCTGTAACAATAGCTATATCTGGATTAAGAAAGCACAGAGCCAGCAATTCATCTAGGGGCAGATGTCCATGGATATAAATATTACATGGAATAAATGGGACAGAAGTTGATTAGAATTCAAGTGCTCAACGCTGGGGGCAAGGTTTGAGAAACTGTACTGATCATAGAGAAATCTTGATTATTTAGCCGTCATAATACATAGTATTGATCCAATACAGCAAGACAGCTGAGTATAGATCACCCTGGGGCCCCCAAAGGAAGGCTTGTGTTCTTACTGACGCTGGCGTGACGCTCCAGTAACGATGCACAGGGGTGGTAAATACGGACATTATAATATTAATATTCAATACAAAATATATATAACAAATAATCACTTGCTGCTCACTGTGGCTGTGCGGGCATGAGTGAAACAAACGATTATTTGTCCCAGCATTCCTCATACGATGTTTCCTCAAAGCGTTATTCTCTTTATTCTTAAATAATCAATTCGCAGGGACATTGTGTCAGATACAAAGTACAGCTACAGCACATCAGTGAGCAGGACGGGCGCCCGGGGCCCCTGCGGCCCGTCTCACGGTCCATGTGCTGGAATTCGGGAGTTTGGGTATCATCCAGTGACACGTGCACCAGAATGACAGTACGATCTTTGATCTAACGGTTCATTAACCTTTTCTCTGCCAGAGGGGCCAGCAATCTATTGCAGCACAGTATTATACGACAAACAGCTGTTTTTATTATCTGTGCTTTACAGGAAGCTAAAAAAAATATATATATGAAATTATTATTGTAGCTGTAGCTCTTTTAGAGGATAAAATAGCAGTATTTTATTACAGACTTAATTTTATTCTTTATTTAAGTTCTTTCAAAACTAAGGCTATCTCACATTTTAATCTGGTCTGTAACAGTTACATACGCCTATAATATATATTATCTCTAACTGTGTATGCAATGCAGACCCGCCAACAGGGGGGGTCTGCCGGGGTTGGCGTCCCGGGCCCCATGAGTCAGGGGCCCGGCCGCCTGGACCCCATGCCCGTTTTATTAAAAAAATAAAACGTCAGGGGGAAAAAAATGCTGGCGATCCCCGTGCGCAGGGAAAGCCGGGTGTCCGGTTTGCTGCCTGTGGGCCCGCTCCCCCCGCTCCCAACGTGGGACGGTGGGGAAGCGCCGTGGCGTGCCCCCACCCGCCAACCCAGCTTCCCCCGGTGCCGGCCAACCAAGCTCCCCCCGGTGCCGGCCAACCAAGCTCCCCCCGCCAGATTCCTGCCCCACGCCCCTACCCCTACCTACCGAACCTACCTCCCACCCCGGGCAGCAGCCGCAGGGATCGGTGGCAGGGGTGTAAGCGTCTGGCAGGCAAGGAAGCAAGAAGCAGCACCCACCCAGTCAAGGTCACTCACCCACCCAGTCACTCACTCACCCAGTCACTCAATCACCCACCCAGTCACTCACTCAACTCAACCACCCACTCACTCAAGTCACTCACCCACCCAGTCAGTCACTAAGTCACCCACCCAGTCAGTCACCCATCCACCCAGGCAGTCAGTCACCCCACCACCTAGGCAGTCAGTCACCCAACCACCCAGGCAGTCACCCACACAGGCAGGCAGTCACCCACCCACCCACCCACCCACCCAGGCAGGCAGTCACCCAGGCAGTCAGTCACCCCACCACCTAGGCAGTCAGTCACCAAACCACCCAGGCAGTCACCCACACAGGCAGTCAAGGCAGGCAGGCATCACCCACCCACCCAGGCAGGCAGTCCCTCACCCAACCAGGCAGTCAGTCACCCACCCACGCAGTCAGTCACCCACCCATACTTAACCCCCCCCCAGGCCCATACTTAACCCCCTCAACCCCCCCAGGCCATACTTAACCCCTTCCCCCCGAATGTTTTTTTTCCATATTACAATATGAAGAAAACAATTAAGTAAAAGTTGCGCGCTAAAAAATATTTTTTCGTGGTAGGTGCGCTATGGGTTGGGGGGGGGGGGGCCTTGTAGCTGCTCGTATCATTTGTCCTGGACCCCATGATTTCTGTTGACGGCCCTGATGCAATGTATTGTATATAATGTATACCCTGTTCACTTATGTAACTGTATTTGTAACCATGTATTGTTTGTCATCATAACTCTGTGCCCAGGACATACTTGAAAACGAGCGGTAACTCTCAGTGTATTACTTCCAGGGAACACATTCTATAAATAAAATTAGTCATGTTAGTGACTTATTTTGTTTAAAGGACAATTCCAGCCATGAAAAATAACCCCCCATAGATATGAAGCAGGGGGTCTTCGGAGCTGGACCTCATGAATAGATGGGTGGAAACCCACCTTTAAACATCAAGGTGTCACGGATGCTCACTGCAACCTGGACTGAACCGCGGTGCCGACGTGGGGAATGTATATAACCACCGCCCTAAGCCACGGGGGTGGGTCCGGATTGCAGAGTCGTGAACGTAGCCGGGTCAGGATAGGAGAGTGGAGAGGGTACGGGTACTTGCCTATGGTCCGGTATTGGAGAGCGTAGAATGGTCGAGATCCATAAGCCGTAGTCGAGGATAGGAGAGCGTAGAGTAGTAGATATCCATAAGCCGAGTTCGTGGAGTAGAGAGCGTAGAAGTCTGTAGCCAAGCCAAGGTTCAGGGGAACAAGAAGAGACAGGTCAGGTACAAACAGGGTCACAACAGATAAGCGAGATAACGTGGATAGGTACTGCAAGTGAGCGCGGTGCATAGAAGGTCTATGCTCAGCGACGACCAAAGGGTGAATGAGACTAATATACAGAGGAGTACCAACCAGGGAGAGAAGGGAGGAGGGCTCAGACATAGGTAGGCCTGTGATAGGCTGAGGCAGGGTGAAGCTCAGGTGTATCCCATCTGAAATGAGTCCAGGCAGTATTGCAGGTGCTGGTTCCTTTCAAATGGTGCATGCGCGTGCTGCGCGCGCGCCCGGGGTTAGAGCGTGGCGCGCCGAGGTGCACGCAAGGGCCGGACCTGCCGCGCGCTCCCGGAAGGCGGAGGCAGCGCGCCCATGCGAGCCGCCATGACGGGACGCTGGCACAGGCAGGTAGGAAGGTGCGGGCACGGACTGTGCGGTCCTGACACAAGGTTGTGCTCGTCTATAAGACACTTTATGCTGTCTTCATCGGAGTGGATTGTAAGGTGTCTTCCAGCGGCAAAAGTTCTCTTGTGGCAACTGCAGCACCACTTCATAAATATGGGCCCCTATGTTTATAGCGGAGTAGGTTCTCTGTCTCTGCGTGGCTGACGTTTGCGATCCTATAAATCTTTATGACACAGTAAATATGATAAACAGGACGCTCGATCAGCACCAAGATTATTATTATTATTATTCAGCGGTAGTCCTAATTAGTAGTTTCTTCCTTCTGCAGAAGTGCATCCGGTTTAACCCCCATGCCACGGTCTGGGCAGCAAAACAGCGGATCCTGTGCACCCTCAGCCAGGGACTGAAAGACGTTCTGAACTACGGCTTGTACCAGCCGTCCAGCAACGGGAGGGACGGCAAATTCCTTGATGAGGAGAGGCTGCTGCAGGAGTATCCACAGCCAATGAGCAGAGGCGTTCCCTCCCTGGAGGTGTGTGCGTCCTGGACCTCATGTTCTCAATGGACTTCAAAATGTTATTGCCATTGTTTTTGTTGGTGTGAATCTGTTCCTTCCTGCTGGAGCACTGCCGCAATAATGTGTTGGTTATGTTTTTGGAGGGAGCATTACAATGTCTGCCATTTTTGTTTTCGTAGTTTCGTTACAAGAAGAGATTGTACAAACAGTCCAGTGTTGATGAGAAACAGATTGCCAAACTCCATACAAAGGTAAAACTAACTGGAGACTAATTACCTGTGAGTCTGTGGGTCAAATGAAGACTAGACCGTTTCCACTGTATTGTATGTCTTTATTTATATAGCGCCAAAAGTGTACTCCGCGCTTCACAAAGAATACAGTACAGGGAATTATAATAATACAATAAGTGCAGGAAAATCAGACAATAGGAAAGGAAATCCCTGCCCCGAAGAGCTTACAATCTAAGAGGTTTGATGGGGAATTTACAGAGACAGCAGGTGAGGGATTAAGTTCTATAGACGGCATTGCTTGGTCACAATGGGTGGTAGGAGTGACTGTGGGACAGTAACCATGAGTGCAGGCTGTTGGGATGCTTTATTTGTGGGGCAAGTTTTAAGGTTAGTCTGTATTAAATCAGAAGGTTAACACACTTTACAGGGGAAGAGATGGCAGGGAGGCATGCGTGAGATCAGATGTGTATGTCTGAGTTCAGGCTTAGGAGAGATCCCCAGCAGCAGGAAGGAGTAGATAGAGGGTGTGAATAGAGGAGTTGTGTGGGTGTTTTTTATTGAGGGGTAAAGAAGTTGTTGGGAGAGAGGTGTATAAATAATGGTGCAGTGGGGAGTGGGGACGTTGGAGAGAACAGAGACGTTCACCAAGGAGTGAGGAAACAGTAAGCAAAAAAAGCAGTAGGGAGGGCATAGTGAGATGCAGGAGGAGAGACTTCCCAGGTACTGGAGGATAGGAAGAGTACAAAGAATCACAGCCTTTGGAAAGTTATGTTCTCACAGTTGTAAAGTCGTTGTTCAGAGTCCCGATCTTCCTCCAATCTTCACCTCCAATTTCAACTCCAAAATTAACTCTGCCACACACTTTAAATGTGACACTTCGGATGGGACTCACAGCCACATGGCTGCACAGCCTAGGTGGATGGCCTTAAATACACTGAAACACCGCCACCACACTAACAATTAAGGGAGGGGTTTGTCTATTCAGCTCTTGGAAACATACCCCAATAGTTAATTAAATCCTAATTTCTCTTGCAATTATTGGTAGGGGAATTCAGCTCAAGGAAACATACCTGTTTGCAGAAATAAATCAGAATGCTAATCCAGTATTTATCACACCTGCTGTAGATTTGTGTTATTTACATTTGTAGGGTGTTAAATGGAACATATGTTTTGATTTCACAACCTTTTCTTATTGTGCGTTCACTGGTGCTCTTTTCCAGGCGAACCTGCGGAAATTCATGGATTACATCCAGCACTGCTCCGGGGAGAAAATCAACAAGATGCTGGACCGCGGACTGGACCCGAACTATCACGACCCAGATAACGGCGGTAAGAACGAATAACTGGGTGCGATAACACCTTCTTGAGGCAGAAATGAGTGGAAGACGCGCAAACTCTTCGCCTAACTTCACAAACCGGCGAAATTTGACCATTTTCGTTCGTGAAAACTTTCTCGAAATCTGACGATTTTTACCAAGAACTTGGCAAGTACTTTTCATTCTGACCATGAAATAAGGCTCTTCCCCTCTCCGGCAGAAGCCATATTTCTGGCTCTGGTTGTTGGCTGAATTTTTGAATATAGAGTCTCTGGTGAAATGTGATAATTGTGCCTGAAATTTTTAAAAGTGCTAAAAAAAATTAATTGGGAATCATATGTTTGTGCGTTTGCACATCTCTTTGCAGTGTGTTCACAGTATTGTTGAATAATGTGTCATGTCATATGATAAAAAATAAATATCACATTTTATGAACATTTGACTTAAAATAAAAAAAAATTGGGGCTGAAAATGAAATATTTTCCTAGTTTTGCAGATATGGGATTTAGTAGTTGGAGTTTGTCGGGATCCCACTTTAGTTTCACCATCATTTCCAGGCTCTTACTGTAGATAAACACACAATCCCAGCAGGCTCAAGAACCCCCAAAACCCACCGTGTGTGTGTGTGTGTGTGTGTGTGTGTGTGTGTGTGTGTGTGTGTGTGTGTGTCAAAAGGCGTGCTGCTGAGCGTGGCCAAACGGATAAAACAAAATTCAAGTATATCCCATGCTACATACAATGTGACAAAATACATAGTTAAATACTTCAATGTTAGTATTCTCATGAATAAGGGACATTTAGTTAAACCCTTTGGTCAAAGCGTTATAAGCCAGCAAGTCACGTCACAGCACGACCAGTATATGCAGCCACGTCACGGCATGACCAGTATGCAGCCACGTCCCGGCATAACCAGTATATGCAGCCACGTCACGGCATAACCAGTATATGCAGCCACGTCACGGCATAACCAGTATATGCAGGTCCTAACACTAGCTGGTAAAATTCGTGTTTACCTCTGCTAGAGGGAAAATGACCGCAGGGGGTCTGTCCTTCACAGGAACATGAAAAAACCTGCTACTTAAAAAGTGGGGTGGGCTTAAACTTTGTGGGGACGGGCCACTAACCTCCAAACAACTGATACCAGTACTATATATATATATAATATATATATATTTATTTATTTATATATGTGTGTATATGTGACCAAATGTATACAACAAAAGACAGAAATGCTTCCTGTAGATATAAAGAAGTTGAGGGACGAAATGTTTTCTGATCTCTCAGGCCCAGATTCTCAGCGCTCATAACGTACTGTTATCAACATCCATAACGGGCGTCACGTTCCCCAAGTTTAATGTAAATCCACAATGCTAATTACAATGCAAAAATAACAGGCATTAGCACTTAACGGCATGTTAAATTAGCACTGCCTTGCGTTAGCTTCAAATAACATGGCGTTAAACCGGTCTCACCCAAAGGCGGCGCAATGCCCATGCAGACCCTGAAGAGGTGTTTAATAAAAGTTTAAAAAAAAGATAAGACAGGAGAGGGAAAGAACCCTGTAAATACCAATAAATCAGTTAAATCGTACCTACGTGGGGTCTTCAGACCCTGTAAAAACCCTATTTCTGGGTCTGGGTGAGAGTAACGCCAAGTTTAGTGATGACCTTGCTAGCGTCTCGTTAAATGCCGGTATCAATTTGAACGCAATGCTCTGTCTTAATAAAACCGGCTTTATTGAGCTGTGAAGTTTTCCATTAGCACTTAACGATGCATTAATTTAAGTTAGCGCATCATTACGCCTATAACAGAGCTCCGACAGTCTGGGCCTAAGAAGGAGAAGCTTAAACTGTGCTGGTAATGCATTGCAAAGCTAAAGGATTGGAGATGTGTAGGTATCAGCATAGCGTTATAGTCACAGTGAGGGGGATACAAGCTGCATTGTAATACACGATTCTCCAACACCGCCATGCTTTTATTATACATCCGCTCATATCAAGCCAAGGGACCTGTCCATCCTGCGATGTAAGAGCTCGTTACATTGAATCCTGGGTCTGCATGTTGCTCATGCCATGTCCTGCCGTGTCCTGCTGGGGTCGAGCAGGACACATGGGCAGTGGCGTTCCAGTTGGAAGTCTCTGTACAGTAGTCACTGAAGGAGTCACACAAGTTACTATTGTATTAGGGTTACTAGATGTGCTGTCCTGCAATTAGGGTTGGCTGGTGTCCGGTATTGAACTGGACTGTCCTGTATTTGGACACTCTGTCCAGTACAAAATTTGAGGTACTGTGATACTGGCCATGTATGTGCCTGGTATTTTCCTCCCTGGACATAGTGACCTGACACACCTTTCACCATTGAGTCCAGTATTTTCTGAGAAGCCACCTGGCACCCCTACCTGCAATGTGGTGGGGAGGTCACTCCACCAGGGAAGTGGTCAGTAGATAGGACTTTTGTCTTGTAGTTTGAATAGGGAGGAAATCGGCCTCTTATTACTCTAACTTGTGATTAGAATCACTGTCCCGGGGCCAACACTGCCCATAGAAGCAAATCGTCGGGGTGCGGGTAAATCTCCTCAATTACATTCTTTGAGTACTGAGGAAAAGGCGATTTAATGTTCTTTGTGACAGGAACAATTCTGTATTTAAAAAGGAAGGTATTTTGATATGACAAGTTCTGAAGATTAGGGGTCTTCAGCGAGTTTTCCAATAGAAATATCAGGAAATTCGAAGTCAGGAAGCGCGTTTAGTGCGTACGCACTTAATGAGTTTTACCTCTAGAACGACGATATATAATATTAAAAATAGTCCAGTAGAAAGTGCCACAATCTGAAATATTATATTCTTATATTCCTCATGTGTTATCTCAGCGACTACAGCAGCGACGTCCAATAGGAACTCAAAGCTCAAAGCTATCCACACTTGTGGCTGTCATCTTTCCATATTCGCCACATTCTCGTGTCAGTCACAATAGTGCCGCGCCTGTGAGTCGCGACGCCCACTGCATTCCTCCCCATCTCTTTTACACCCCCCCTCTCCCTCCTTTCCCCACCTCTTCCTCCCCACCACCCCCCACCTCTCCCTCCCCACCACCCCCCACCTCTCCCTCCTCACCACCCCCCACCTCTCCCTCCCCACCACCCCCCACCTCTCCCTCCCCACCACCCCACCTCTTCCTCCCCACTACCCCCCACCTCTCCCTCCCCACCACCCCCACCTCTCCCTCCCCACCCCCCACCTCTACCTCCCCACCACCACCCACCTCTCCCTCCCCACCACCCTCCACCTCTCCCTCCCCACCACCCCCCACCTCTCCCTCCCCACCACCCCCACCTCTCCCTCCCCACCAACCCCCACCTCTCCCTCCTCACCACCCCCCACCTCTCCCTCCCCACCACCCCTCACCTCTCCCTTCCCACCACCCCCACCTCTCCCTCCCCCCCCCCCCCCCCCCCACCTCTGGCTCCAGAATAGTCTGGCACTGGGTTACACGTAAGAACTGTAACTTGTTGCATTCTATCTATGGAAGAATGGCTATGTTCTGGATGTTCTTATATAGATGAGGCAGTATAGCGCGTCTGTTGAATACTGTGTATTTGTACAATTGTTCCTGTATATAACAGAATGTTATGTATATCTCTCTGAATAAATTCAGCCAGTTGTGAGCTGTTCTATCCCGCGCTCCTTCACACAGCAGCACGGAGAGGCGCACAGTATCAGTAAAAGAAGAGCAGGGGGGAAGTGCTATGCTCTTATAACCATAGTTTATTGGTGCTCATTGGATACTTGACGCTTGCGTTTGAAGGTGGCACATCAGCGCGAGAGGAGAAGCCGCGACTCGGAGAGTGCTCCTGTTTTCTGAACATTGTTACGGATACCTTTTACCTTCTCTTCCAGAAACGCCTCTGACTTTCGCCGCTCAGTTGGATAACGCGGTGGAGGTGATTAAAGATCTCCGGAATGGGGGGGCTCACCTGGATTTCCGGAGCAAAGATGGAATGACCGCTTTACACAAAGCAGCGCGAGCAAAGACCCAATCGGCCCTTGTGGTAGGTCTTCGTTATTCAGCGTTCAGCATGGCGACTCCTGCAGCCGCTTCGCCTGCCCTCTCTTGGGACACGCTGCGCACAGCTCTGTGTTTGTTGCACTCATTAGCTCACTTGGTATAAGATACAACTGTTGATTAGTGAGTTATAGACCCTGTGGTCTGTTCACTGAAATGCAATAGCTATTATTGGTCATTATTGGACATTCACGTGGACGTTTCGTAACATTTGCTAGTGGCTGTAACACTGTAAACATTGGACCCTTATAGGACATTACTCTGCATGGAAGTGCAAAGCACACGTCTGGGTTATTATTAAATGTGGCAGGAAGGTGATTTATTTTTAGGATAGCAAAATATTTAATTCCTTACCATAACCTGGTACTATTTATTTTGACATTGACATTGCCGTACAAAGATTGTGAACCAGAACTCGACACACGTGTGACATGTCCTCTCCGTGTTACGCCATTTGGGCGCACAGAAGCTTCAGGTCTTAACCTTTGTGCCACACGTACAGATGGAGCCCACCATGTAGGGAACGTTTCTGCCTCTTGGTATAGTGCCTGAGCGAGTCCCGAAAAGAGCACCCCCAGATCCCTTTGTGCAGTGTTTAAAGGGACCACTATCCCAGTGAGGACGTACGACCCTAGTATGCTATTACGAGTAATAACATATTACGCCAATCCCTGCACTGTAGGGAGCACGCTACAGTGTAACTATTATCTTGCAAGAAATAGTCGGCCAGAGACGTGGATGCGATATGAGCGGGGAAGCCCAGAGACGCACGGATTGGATTTTGGAGTAGAAGAGCTTGGTTTGGGGAGACACTCTGTCTCTGTGTGTCAGGCATTACTTTTAGATGTGAATTCTCGCTGTGTTTAGAGAAACATACACATTTGTACAGAACAACAACGGAAAAAAAGAGTAAATACATTTCATCGCTGTCTCTGCTACACATCGCCAGCCGTTCGGAGGTTAAACACCCCGCGAGTATCCCTGTAAAAGAATAATCGCCAGCTTGGTGTCTGCATTGTAGCTGTGTTTATGGATGCTTTATGTACAAGACCATGTTATCGCTGCTGTGGAATGAGATTGTTTTGTCGTCCTTCGGAGCCTCAGATTCCTTGCGCTGTCATTGTGCATTTTCAAACCGTTTCTCACCTCTGCAAGCAGGTGTTCCTCCAGGGTTTCCCATGGCCTGAATTTAATTCGGCATATTTCTGCTTTTACTGGGTCACCTGTCTTGAAATCTTCCATCAGCTCCAATGTGGCGCTGAATATTTTGCATATCACTTCTCAGTCTCTCAACGCCCCCCCCCCCAAAAGGAAACAATTACTGAAGAAATAGTTTCTCGGCATATAAAGTATATTATTTTACTGTCTCTGGATATAGAGATATTGGACAGAATGGGCTGTGTATGTGCACAGGATCAGAGATAATTACTGTCATCGCGCAGTGAGATCTTTCTATCTGGATTATGGCTTTTTGTTTCTATTTGAGGGATTTAGGCTGCGCTTATAGTGCCGGCGACGCGACAGTGACGTCAGGCTGCGCTTATAGTGCCGGCGACGCGACAGTGACGTCAGGCTGCGCTTATAGTGCCGGCGACGCGACAGTGACGTCAGGCTGCGCTTATAGTGCCGGCGACGCGACAGTGACGTCAGGCTGCGCTTATAGTGCTGGCGACGCGACAGTGACGTCAGGCTGCGCTTATAGTGCCGGCGACGCGACAGTGACGTCAGGCTGCGCTTATAGTGCCGGCGACGCGACAGTGACGTCAGGCTGCGCTTATAGTGCCGGCGACGCGACAGTGACGTCAGGCTGCGCTTATAGTGCCGGCGACGCGACAGTGACGTCAGGCTGCGCTTATAATGCCGGCGACGCGACAGTGACGTCAGGCTGCGCTTATAGTGCCGGCGACGCAGCGGTGACGTCAGGCTGCGCTTATAATGCCGGCGACGCGACAGTGACGTCAGGCTGCGCTTATAGTGCTGGCGACGCGACAGTGACGTCAGGCTGCGCTTATAGTGCCGGCGACGCGACAGTGACGTCAGGCTGCGCTTATAGTGCCGGCGACGCGACGGTGACGTCAGGCTGCGCTTATAGTGCCGGCGACGCGACAGTGACGTCAGGCTGCGCTTATAGTGCCGGCGACGCGACAGTGACGTCAGGCTGCGCTTATAGTGCCGGCGACGCGACAGTGACGTCAGGCTGCGCTTATAGTGCTGGCGACGCGACGGTGACGTCAGGCTGCGCTTATAGTGCCGGCGACGCGACAGTGACGTCAGGCTGCGCTTATAGTGCCGGCGACGCGACAGTGACGTCAGGCTGCGCTTATAGTGCCGGCGACGCGACAGTGACGTCAGGCTGCGCTTATAGTGCCGGCGACGCGACGGTGACGTCAGGCTGCGCTTATAGTGCCGGCGACGCGACAGTGACGTCAGGCTACGCTTATAGTGCCGGCGACGCGATAGTGACATCAGGCTGCGCTTATAGTGCCGGCGACGCGACAGTGACCTCAGGCTGCGCTTATAGTGCCGGCGACGCGACAGTGACGTCAGGCTGCGCTTATAATGCCGGCGACGCGACAGTGACGTCAGGCTGCGCTTATAATGCCGGCGACGCGACAGTGACCTCAGGCTGCGCTTATAGTGCCGGCGACGCGACAGTGACGTCAGGCTGCGCTTATAATGCCGGCGACGCGACAGTGACGTCAGGCTGCGCTTATAATGCCGGCGACGCGACGGTGACGTCAGGCTGCGCTTATAGTGCCGGCGACGCGACAGTGACGTCAGGCTGCGCTTATAGTGCCGGCGACGCGACAGTGACGTCAGGCTGCGCTTATAGTGCCGGCGACGCGACAGTGACGTCAGGCTGCGCTTATAATGCCGGCGACGCGACAGTGACGTCAGGCTGCGCTTATAATGCCGGCGACGCGACAGTGACGTCAGGCTGCGCTTATAGTGCCGGCGACGCGACAGTGACGTCAGGCTGCGCTTATAATGCCGGCGACGCGACAGTGACGTCAGGCTGCGCTTATAGTGCCGGCGACGCGACAGTGACGTCAGGCTGCGCTTATAGTGCCGGCGACGCGACAGTGACGTCAGGCTGCGCTTATAGTACGGCGACGCGACAGTGACGTCAGGCTGCGGTTATAATGCCGGCGACGCGACAGTGACCTCAGGCTGCGCTTATAGTGCCGGCGACGCGACAGTGACCTCAGGCTGCGCTTATAGTGCCGGCGACGCGACAGTGACGTCAGGCTGCGCTTATAATGCCGGCGACGCGACAGTGACGTCAGGCTACGCTTATAATGCCGGCGACGCGACAGTGACGTCAGGCTGCGCTTATAATGCCGGCGACGCGACAGTGACCTCAAACTGCGCTTATAGTGCCGGCGACGCGACAGTGACGTCAGGCTGCGCTTATAGTGCCGGCGACGCGACAGTGACGTCAGGCTGCGCTTATAGTGCCGGCGACGAGACAGTGACGTCAGGCTGCGCTTATAATGCCGGCGACGCAGCGGTGACCTCAGGCTGCGCTTATAGTGCCAGCGACGCGACAGTGACGTCAGGCTGCGCTTATAGTGCCGGCGACGCGACAGTGATCTCAGGCTGCGCTTATAGTGCCGGCGACGCGACAGTGACGTCAGGCTGCGCTTATAATGCCGGCGACGCGACGGTGACGTCAGGCTGCGCTTATAGTGCCGGCGACGCGACAGTGATCTCAGGCTGCGCTTATAGTGCCGGCGACGCGACAGTGACGTCAGGCTGCGCTTATAATGCCGGCGACGCGACAGTGACGTCAGGCTGCGCTTATAGTGCCGGCGACGCGACAGTGACGTCAGGCTGCGCTTATAATGCCGGCGACGCGACAGTGACGTCAGGCTGCGCTTATAGTGCCGGCGACGCGACGGTGACGTCAGGCTGCGCTTATAGTGCCGGCGACGCGACGGTGACGTCAGGCTGCGCTTATAGTGCCGGCGACGCGATAGTGACGTCAGGCTGCGCTTATAATGCCGGCGACGCGACAGTGACGTCAGGCTGCGCTTATAGTGCCGGCGACGCGACAGTGACGTCAGGCTGCGCTTATAGTGCCGGCGACGCGACAGTGACCTCAGGCTGCGCTTATAATGCCGGCGACGCGACAGTGACGTCAGGCTGCGCTTATAGTGCCGGCGACGCGACAGTGACGTCAGGCTGCGCTTATAGTGCCGGCGACGCGACAGTGACGTCAGGCTGCGCTTATAGTGCCGGCGACGCGACAGTGACCTCAGGCTGCGCTTATAGTGCCGGTGATGCGACAGTGACGTCAGGCTGCGCTTATAATGCCGGCGACGCGACAGTGACGTCAGGCTGCGCTTATAGTGCCGGCGACGCGACAGTGACGTCAGGCTGCGCTTATAGTGCCGGCGACGCAACGGTGACCTCAGGCTGCGCTTATAGTGCCGGCGACGCGACAGTGACGTCAGGCTGCGCTTATAGTGCCGGCGACGCGACAGTGACGTCAGGCTGCGCTTATAGTGCCGGCGACGCGACAGTGACGTCAGGCTGCGCTTATAGTGCCGGCGACGCGACAGTGACGTCAGGCTGCGCTTATAGTGCCGGCGACGCAACGGTGACCTCAGGCTGCGCTTATAATGCCGGCAACGCGACAGTGACCTCAGGCTGCGCTTATAATGCCGGCGACGCGACAGTGACCTCAGGCTGCGCTTATAATGCCGGCAACGCGACAGTGACCTCAGGCTGCGCTTATAGTGCCGGCGACGCGACAGTGACGTCAGGCTGCGCTTATAGTGCCGGCGACGCGACAGTGACGTCAGGCTGCGGTTATAGTGCCGGCGACGAGACAGTGACGTCAGGCTGCGCTTATAGTGCCGGCGACGCGACAGTGACGTCAGGCTGCGGTTATAGTGCCGGCGACGCGACAGTGACGTCAGGCTGCGCTTATAGTGCCGGCGACGCGACAGTGACGTCAGGCTGCGCTTATAGTGCCGGCGACGCGACAGTGACGTCAGGCTGCGGTTATAGTGCCGGCGACGAGACAGTGACGTCAGGCTGCGGTTATAGTGCCGGCGACGCAACGGTGACCTCAGGCTGCGCTTATAATGCCGGCGACGCGACAGTGACGTCAGGCTGCGGTTATAGTGCCGGCGACGAGACAGTGACGTCAGGCTGCGGTTATAGTGCCGGCGACGAGACAGTGACGTCAGGCTGCGCTTATAGTGCCGGCGACGCGACAGTGACGTCAGGCTGCGGTTATAGTGCCGGCGACGAGACAGTGACCTCAGGCTGCGCTTATAGTGCCGGCGACGCGACAGTGACGTCAGGCTGCGCTTATAGTGCCGGCGACGCGACAGTGACGTCAGGCTGCGCTTATAGTGCCGGCGACGCGATAGTGACCTCAGGCTGCGCTTATAGTGCCGGCGACGCGACAGTGACGTCAGGCTGCGCTTATAATGCCGGCGACGCGACAGTGACGTCAGGCTGCGGTTATAGTGCCGGCGACGCGACAGTGACGTCAGGCTGCGCTTATAGTGCCGGCGACGCGATAGTGACGTCAGGCTGCGCTTATAGTGCCGGCGACGCGACAGTGACGTCAGGCTGCGCTTATAGTGCCGGCGACGCGACAGTGACGTCAGGCTGCGGTTATAGTGCCGGCGACGCGACAGTGACGTCAGGCTGCGCTTATAGTGCCGGCGACGCGACAGTGACCTCAGGCTGCGGTTATAATGCCGGCGACGCGACAGTGACGTCAGGCTGCGCTTATAGTGCCGGCGACGCGACAGTGACGTCAGGCTGCGGTTATTGTGCCGGCGACGCGACAGTGACGTCAGGCTGCGCTTATAGTGCCGGCGACGCAACGGTGACCTCAGGCTGCGCTTATAGTGCCGGCGACGCGACAGTGACGTCAGGCTGCGCTTATAGTGCCGGCGACGCAACGGTGACCTCAGGCTGCGCTTATAGTGCCGGCGACGCGACAGTGACGTCAGGCTGCGCTTATAGTGCTGGCGACGCGACAGTGACGTCAGGCTGCGCTTATAATGCCGGCGACGCGACAGTGACGTCAGGCTGCGGTTATAGTGCCGGCGACGCGACAGTGACGTCAGGCTGCGCTTATAGTGCCGGCGACGCGACAGTGACGTCAGGCTGCGCTTATAGTGCCGGCGACGCAACGGTGACCTCAGGCTGCGCTTATAATGCCGGCAACGCGACAGTGACCTCAGGCTGCGCTTATAATGCCGGCGACGCGACAGTGACGTCAGGCTGCGCTTATAGTGCCGGCGACGCGACAGTGACGTCAGGCTGCGCTTATAGTGCCGGCGACGCGATAGTGACGTCAGGCTGCGCTTATAGTGCCGGCGACGCGACAGTGACATCAGGCTGCGCTTATAGTGCGGCGACGCAACGGTGACGTCAGGCTGCGCTTATAGTGCCGGCGACGCGACAGTGACCTCAGGCTGCGCTTATGGTGCCGGCGACGCGACAGTGACGTCAGGCTGCGCTTATAGTGCCGGCGACGCGACAGTGACGTCAGGCTGCGCTTATAGTGCCGGCGACGCGACAGTGACGTCAGGCTGCGCTTATAATGCCGGCGACGCGACAGTGACGTCAGGCTGCGCTTATAGTGCCGGCGACGCGACAGTGACGTCAGGCTGCGGTTATAGTGCCGGCGACGCGACAGTGACGTCAGGCTGCGCTTATAGTGCCGGCGACGCGACAGTGACCTCAGGCTGCGGTTATAATGCCGGCGACGCGACAGTGACGTCAGGCTGCGCTTATAGTGCCGGCGACGCGACAGTGACGTCAGGCTGCGCTTATAGTGCCGGCGACGCAACGGTGACCTCAGGCTGCGCTTATAGTGCCGGCGACGCGACAGTGACGTCAGGCTGCGCTTATAGTGCCGGCGACGCAACGGTGACCTCAGGCTGCGCTTATAGTGCCGGCGACGCGACAGTGACGTCAGGCTGCGCTTATAGTGCTGGCGACGCGACAGTGACGTCAGGCTGCGCTTATAATGCCGGCGACGCGACAGTGACGTCAGGCTGCGCTTATAGTGCCGGCGACGCGACAGTGACGTCAGGCTGCGCTTATAGTGCCGGCGACGCGACAGTGACGTCAGGCTGCGCTTATAGTGCCGGCGACGCGACAGTGACGTCAGGCTGCGCTTATAATGCCGGCGACGCGACAGTGACGTCAGGCTGCGCTTATAGTGCCGGCGACGCAACGGTGACCTCAGGCTGCGCTTATAATGCCGGCAACGCGACAGTGACGTCAGGCTGCGCTTATAGTGCCGGCGACGCGACAGTGACGTCAGGCTGCGCTTATAGTGCCGGCGACGCGACAGTGACGTCAGGCTGCGCTTATAGTGCCGGCGACGCGACAGTGACGTCAGGCTGCGCTTATAGTGCCGGCGACGCGACAGTGACGTCAGGCTGCGCTTATAGTGCCGGCGACGCGATAGTGACCTCAGGCTGCGCTTATAGTGCCGGCGACGCGACAGTGACGTCAGGCTGCGCTTATAGTGCCGGCGACGCGACAGTGACCTCAGGCTGCGCTTATAGTGCCGGCGACGCGACAGTGACATCAGGCTGCGCTTATAGTGCGGCGACGCAACGGTGACGTCAGGCTGCGCTTATAGTGCCGGCGACGCGACAGTGACGTCAGGCTGCGCTTATAGTGCCGGCGACGCGACAGTGACGTCAGGCTGCGCTTATAGTGCCGGCGACGCGACAGTGACGTCAGGCTGCGCTTATAGTGCCGGCGACGCGACAGTGACCTCAGGCTGCGCTTATAATGCCGGCGACGCGACAGTGACGTCAGGCTGCGCTTATAGTGCCGGCGACGCGACAGTGACGTCAGGCTGCGCTTATAGTGCCGGCGACGCGACAGTGACGTCAGGCTGCGCTTATAGTGCCGGCGACGCAGCTTTGACCTCAGGCTGCGCTTATAATGCCGGCGACGCGACAGTGACGTCAGGCTGCGGTTATAGTGCCGGCGACGCGACGGTGACGTCAGGCTGCGCTTATAGTGCCGGCGACGCGACAGTGACGTCAGGCTGCGCTTATAGTGCCGGCGACGAGACAGTGACGTCAGGCTGCGCTTATAATGCCGGCGACGCGACAGTGACGTCAGGCTGCGCTTATAGTGCCGGCGACGCGACAGTGACGTCAGGCTGCGCTTATAATGCCGGCGACGCGACAGTGACGTCAGGCTGCGCTTATAGTGCCGGCGACGCGACAGTGACGTCAGGCTGCGCTTATAGTGCCGGCGACGCGACAGTGACGTCAGGCTGCGCTTATAGTGCCGGCGACGCGACAGTGACATCAGGCTGCGCTTATAGTGCTGGCGACGCGACGGTGACGTCAGGCTGCGCTTATAGTGCTGGCGACGCGACGGTGACGTCAGGCTGCGCTTATTGTGCCGGCGACGCGACAGTGACGTCAGGCTGCGCTTATAGTGCCGGCGACGCGACAGTGACGTCAGGCTGCGCTTATAGTGCCGGCGACGCGACAGTGACCTCAGGCTGCGCTTATAGTGCCGGCGACGCGACAGTGACGTCAGGCTGCGCTTATAGTGCCGGCGACGCGACAGTGACGTCAGGCTGCGCTTATAATGCCGGCGACGCGACAGTGACGTCAGGCTGCGCTTATAGTGCCGGCGACGCGACAGTGACGTCAGGCTGCGGTTATAATGCCGGCGACGCGACAGTGACGTCAGGCTGCGCTTATAATGCCGGCGACGCGACAGTGACGTCAGGCTGCGCTTATAGTGCCGGCGACGCGACAGTGACGTCAGGCTGCGCTTATGGTGCCGGCGACGCGACAGTGACGTCAGGCTGCGCTTATAGTGCCGGCGACGCGACAGTGACGTCAGGCTGCGCTTATAATGCCGGCGACGCGACAGTGACGTCAGGCTGCGCTTATAGTGCCGGCGACGCGACAGTGACGTCAGGCTGCGCTTATAGTGCCGGCGACGCGACAGTGACGTCAGGCTGCGCTTATGGTGCCGGCGACGCGACAGTGACGTCAGGCTGCGCTTATAGTGCCGGCGACGAGACAGTGACCTCAGGCTGCGCTTATAGTGCCGGCGACGCGACAGTGACGTCAGGCTGCGCTTATAGTGCCGGCGACGCGACAGTGACGTCAGGCTGCGGTTATAGTGCCGGCGACGCGACAGTGACGTCAGGCTGCGCTTATAGTGCCGGCGACACCACGGTGACCTCAGGCTGCGCTTATAATGCCGGCGACGCGACAGTGACGTCAGGCTGCGGTTATAGTGCCGGCGACGAGACAGTGACGTCAGGCTGCGCTTATAGTGCCGGCGACGCGACAGTGACGTCAGGCTGCGGTTATAGTGCCGGCGACGAGACAGTGACCTCAGGCTGCGCTTATAGTGCCGGCGACGCGACAGTGACGTCAGGCTGCGCTTATAGTGCCGGCGACGCGACAGTGACGTCAGGCTGCGCTTATAGTGCCGGCGACGCGATAGTGACCTCAGGCTGCGCTTATAGTGCCGGCGACGCGACAGTGACGTCAGGCTGCGCTTATAATGCCGGCGACGCGACAGTGACGTCAGGCTGCGCTTATAATGCCGGCGACGCGACAGTGACGTCAGGCTGCGGTTATAGTGCCGGCGACGCGACAGTGACGTCAGGCTGCGCTTATAGTGCCGGCGACGCGATAGTGACGTCAGGCTGCGCTTATAGTGCCGGCGACGCGACAGTGACGTCAGGCTGCGCTTATAGTGCCGGCGACGCGACAGTGACGTCAGGCTGCGGTTATAGTGCCGGCGACGCGACAGTGACGTCAGGCTGCGCTTATAGTGCCGGCGACGCGACAGTGACGTCAGGCTGCGGTTATAGTGCCGGCGACGCGACAGTGACGTCAGGCTGCGCTTATAGTGCCGGCGACGCAACGGTGACCTCAGGCTGCGCTTATAGTGCCGGCGACGCGACAGTGACGTCAGGCTGCGCTTATAGTGCTGGCGACGCGACAGTGACGTCAGGCTGCGCTTATAATGCCGGCGACGCGACAGTGACGTCAGGCTGCGGTTATAGTGCCGGCGACGCGACAGTGACGTCAGGCTGCGCTTATAGTGCCGGCGACGCGACAGTGACGTCAGGCTGCGCTTATAGTGCCGGCGACGCAACGGTGACCTCAGGCTGCGCTTATAATGCCGGCAACGCGACAGTGACCTCAGGCTGCGCTTATAATGCCGGCGACGCGACAGTGACGTCAGGCTGCGCTTATAGTGCCGGCGACGCGACAGTGACGTCAGGCTGCGCTTATAGTGCCGGCGACGCGATAGTGACCTCAGGCTGCGCTTATAGTGCCGGCGACGCGACAGTGACATCAGGCTGCGCTTATAGTGCGGCGACGCAACGGTGACGTCAGGCTGCGCTTATAGTGCCGGCGACGCGACAGTGACCTCAGGCTGCGCTTATGGTGCCGGCGACGCGACAGTGACGTCAGGCTGCGCTTATAGTGCCGGCGACGCGACAGTGACGTCAGGCTGCGCTTATTGTGCCGGCGACGCGACAGTGACGTCAGGCTGCGCTTATAATGCCGGCGACGCGACAGTGACGTCAGGCTGCGCTTATAGTGCCGGCGACGCGACAGTGACGTCAGGCTGCGGTTATAGTGCCGGCGACGCGACAGTGACGTCAGGCTGCGCTTATAGTGCCGGCGACGCGACAGTGACCTCAGGCTGCGGTTATAATGCCGGCGACGCGACAGTGACGTCAGGCTGCGCTTATAGTGCCGGCGACGCGACAGTGACGTCAGGCTGCGCTTATAGTGCCGGCGACGCAACGGTGACCTCAGGCTGCGCTTATAGTGCCGGCGACGCGACAGTGACGTCAGGCTGCGCTTATAGTGCTGGCGACGCGACAGTGACGTCAGGCTGCGCTTATAATGCCGGCGACGCGACAGTGACGTCAGGCTGCGCTTATAGTGCCGGCGACGCGACAGTGACGTCAGGCTGCGCTTATAGTGCCGGCGACGCGACAGTGACGTCAGGCTGCGCTTATAGTGCCGGCGACGCGACAGTGACGTCAGGCTGCGCTTATAATGCCGGCGACGCGACAGTGACGTCAGGCTGCGCTTATAGTGCCGGCGACGCAACGGTGACCTCAGGCTGCGCTTATAATGCCGGCAACGCGACAGTGACCTCAGGCTGCGCTTATAGTGCCGGCGACGCGACAGTGACGTCAGGCTGCGCTTATAGTGCCGGCGACGCGACAGTGACCTCAGGCTGCGCTTATAGTGCCGGCGACGCGACAGTGACATCAGGCTGCGCTTATAGTGCGGCGACGCAACGGTGACGTCAGGCTGCGCTTATAGTGCCGGCGACGCGACAGTGACGTCAGGCTGCGCTTATAGTGCCGGCGACGCGACAGTGACGTCAGGCTGCGCTTATAGTGCCGGCGACGCGACAGTGACGTCAGGCTGCGCTTATAATACCGGCGACGCGACAGTGACCTCAGGCTGCGCTTATAATGCCGGCGACGCGACAGTGACGTCAGGCTGCGCTTATAGTGCCGGCGACGCGACAGTGACGTCAGGCTGCGCTTATAGTGCCGGCGACGCGACAGTGACGTCAGGCTGCGCTTATAGTGCCGGCGACGCAGCTTTGACCTCAGGCTGCGCTTATAATGCCGGCGACGCGACAGTGACGTCAGGCTGCGGTTATAGTGCCGGCGACGCGACGGTGACGTCAGGCTGCGCTTATAGTGCCGGCGACGCGACAGTGACGTCAGGCTGCGCTTATAGTGCCGGCGACGCGACAGTGACGTCAGGCTGCGGTTATAGTGCCGGCGACGCGACGGTGACGTCAGGCTGCGCTTATAGTGCCGGCGACGCGACAGTGACGTCAGGCTGCGCTTATAGTGCCGGCGACGCGACAGTGACGTCAGGCTGCGGTTATAGTGCCGGCGACGCGACAGTGACGTCAGGCTGCGGTTATAATGCCGGCGACGCGACAGTGACGTCAGGCTGCGCTTATAGTGCCGGCGACGCGACAGTGACGTCAGGCTGCGGTTATAGTGCCGGCGACGCGACAGTGACGTCAGGCTGCGCTTATAATGCCGGCGACGCGACAGTGACGTCAGGCTGCGCTTATAGTGCCGGCGACGCGACAGTGACGTCAGGCTGCGCTTATAGTGCCGGCGACGCGACAGTGACGTCAGGCTGCGCTTATAGTGCCGGCGACGCGACAGTGACATCAGGCTGCGCTTATAGTGCTGGCGACGCGACGGTGACGTCAGGCTGCGCTTATAGTGCCGGCGACGCGACGGTGACGTCAGGCTGCGCTTATAGTGCCGGCGACGCGACAGTGACGTCAGGCTGCGCTTATAGTGCCGGCGACGCGACAGTGACGTCAGGCTGCGCTTATAGTGCTGGCGACGCGACGGTGACGTCAGGCTGCGCTTATAGTGCCGGCGACGCGACAGTGACGTCAGGCTGCGCTTATAGTGCCGGCGACGCGACAGTGACGTCAGGCTGCGCTTATAATGCCGGCGACGCGACAGTGACGTCAGGCTGCGCTTATAGTGCCGGCGACGCGACAGTGACGTCAGGCTGCGGTTATAATGCCGGCGACGCGACAGTGACGTCAGGCTGCGCTTATAATGCCGGCGACGCGACAGTGACGTCAGGCTGCGCTTATAGTGCCGGCGACGCGACAGTGACGTCAGGCTGCGCTTATGGTGCCGGCGACGCGACAGTGACGTCAGGCTGCGCTTATAGTGCCGGCGACGCGACAGTGACGTCAGGCTGCGCTTATAATGCCGGCGACGCGACAGTGACGTCAGGCTGCGCTTATAGTGCCGGCGACGCGACAGTGACGTCAGGCTGCGCTTATGGTGCCGGCGACGCGACAGTGACGTCAGGCTGCGCTTATAGTGCCGGCGACGCGACAGTGACGTCAGGCTGCGCTTATAGTGCCGGCGACGCGACAGTGACGTCAGGCTGCGCTTATAGTGCCGGCGACGCGACAGTGACGTCAGGCTGCGCTTATAGTGCCGGCGACGCGACAGTGACGTCAGGCTGCGCTTATAGTGCCGGCGACGCAGCTTTGACCTCAGGCTGCGCTTATAATGCCGGCGACGCGACAGTGACGTCAGGCTGCGGTTATAGTGCCGGCGACGCGACAGTGACGTCAGGCTGCGCTTATAATGCCGGCGACGCGACAGTGACGTCAGGCTGCGCTTATAATGCCGGCGACGCGACAGTGACGTCAGGCTGCGCTTATAGTGCCGGCGACGCAGCGGTGACCTCAGGCTGCGCTTATAGTGCCGGCGACGCAACGGTGACCTCAGGCTGCGCTTATAGTGCCGGCGACGCGACAGTGACGTCAGGCTGCGCTTATAGTGCCGGCGACGCAGCGGTGACCTCAGGCTGCGCTTATAGTGCCGGCGACGCGACAGTGACGTCAGGCTGCGCTTATAGTGCCGGCGACGCGACGGTGACGTCAGGCTGCGCTTATAGTGCCGGCGACGCGACAGTGACGTCAGGCTGCGCTTATAATGCCGGCGACGCGACAGTGACGTCAGGCTGCGCTTATAGTGCCGGCGACGCGACAGTGACGTCAGGCTGCGCTTATGGTGCCGGCGACGCGACAGTGACGTCAGGCTGCGCTTATAGTGCCGGCGACGCGACAGTGACGTCAGGCTGCGCTTATAGTGCCGGCGACGCGACAGTGACGTCAGGCTGCGCTTATAGTGCCGGCGACGCGACAGTGACGTCAGGCTGCGCTTATAGTGCCGGCGACGCGACAGTGACGTCAGGCTGCGCTTATAGTGCCGGCGACGCGACAGTGACGTCAGGCTGCGCTTATAGTGCCGGCGACGCAGCTTTGACCTCAGGCTGCGCTTATAATGCCGGCGACGCGACAGTGACGTCAGGCTGCGGTTATAGTGCCGGCGACGCGACAGTGACGTCAGGCTGCGCTTATAATGCCGGCGACGCGACAGTGACGTCAGGCTGCGCTTATAATGCCGGCGACGCGACAGTGACGTCAGGCTGCGCTTATAGTGCCGGCGACGCAGCGGTGACCTCAGGCTGCGCTTATAGTGCCGGCGACGCAACGGTGACCTCAGGCTGCGCTTATAGTGCCGGCGACGCGACAGTGACGTCAGGCTGCGCTTATAGTGCCGGCGACGCAGCGGTGACCTCAGGCTGCGCTTATAGTGCCGGCGACGCGACAGTGACGTCAGGCTGCGCTTATAGTGCCGGCGACGCGACGGTGACGTCAGGCTGCGCTTATAGTGCCGGCGACGCGACAGTGACGTCAGGCTGCGCTTATAATGCCGGCGACGCGACAGTGACGTCAGGCTGCGCTTATAGTGCCGGCGACGCGACAGTGACGTCAGGCTGCGCTTATAGTGCCGGCGACGCGACAGTGACGTCAGGCTGCGCTTATGGTGCCGGCGACGCGACAGTGACGTCAGGCTGCGCTTATAGTGCCGGCGACGCGACAGTGACGTCAGGCTGCGCTTATAGTGCCGGCGACGCGACAGTGACGTCAGGCTGCGCTTATAGTGCCGGCGACGCGACAGTGACGTCAGGCTGCGCTTATAGTGCCGGCGACGCGACAGTGACGTCAGGCTGCGCTTATAGTGCCGGCGACGCGACAGTGACGTCAGGCTGCGCTTATAGTGCCGGCGACGCGACAGTGACGTCAGGCTGCGCTTATAGTGCCGGCGACGCAGCGGTGACCTCAGGCTGCGCTTATAGTGCCGGCGACGCGACAGTGACGTCAGGCTGCGCTTATAGTGCCGGCGACGCGACGGTGACGTCAGGCTGCGCTTATAGTGCCGGCGACGCGACAGTGACGTCAGGCTGCGCTTATAATGCCGGCGACGCGACAGTGACGTCAGGCTGCGCTTATAGTGCCGGCGACGCGACAGTGACGTCAGGCTGCGCTTATGGTGCCGGCGACGCGACAGTGACGTCAGGCTGCGCTTATAGTGCCGGCGACGCGACAGTGACGTCAGGCTGCGCTTATAATGCCGGCGACGCGACAGTGACGTCAGGCTGCGCTTATAGTGCGGCGACGCGACAGTGACGTCAGGCTGCGCTTATGGTGCCGGCGACGCGACAGTGACGTCAGGCTGCGCTTATAGTGCCGGCGACGCGACAGTGACGTCAGGCTGCGCTTATAGTGCCGGCGACGCGACAGTGACGTCAGGCTGCGCTTATAGTGCCGGCGACGCGACAGTGACGTCAGGCTGCGCTTATAGTGCCGGCGACGCGACAGTGACGTCAGGCTGCGCTTATAGTGCCGGCGACGCGACAGTGACGTCAGGCTGCGGTTATAGTGCCGGCGACGCGACAGTGACGTCAGGCTGCGCTTATAATGCCGGCGACGCGACAGTGACGTCAGGCTGCGCTTATAATGCCGGCGACGCGACAGTGACGTCAGGCTGCGCTTATAGTGCCGGCGACGCAGCGGTGACCTCAGGCTGCGCTTATAGTGCCGGCGACGCAACGGTGACCTCAGGCTGCGCTTATAGTGCCGGCGACGCGACAGTGACGTCAGGCTGCGCTTATAGTGCCGGCGACGCAGCGGTGACCTCAGGCTGCGCTTATAGTGCCGGCGACGCGACAGTGACGTCAGGCTGCGCTTATAGTGCCGGCGACGCGACGGTGACGTCAGGCTGCGCTTATAGTGCCGGCGACGCGACAGTGACGTCAGGCTGCGGTTATAGTGCCGGCGACACCACGGTGACCTCAGGCTGCGCTTATAGTGCCGGCGACGCGACAGTGACGTCAGGCTGCGCTTATGGTGCCGGCGACGCGACAGTGACGTCAGGCTGCGCTTATAGTGCCGGCGACGCGACGGTGACGTCAGGCTGCGCTTATAGTGCCGGCGACGCGACAGTGACGTCAGGCTGCGCTTATAATGCCGGCGACGCGACAGTGACGTCAGGCTGCGCTTATAGTGCCGGCGACGCGACAGTGACGTCAGGCTGCGCTTATAATGCCGGCGACGCGACAGTGACGTCAGGCTGCGCTTATAGTGCCGGCGACGCGACGGTGACGTCAGGCTGCGCTTATAGTGCCGGCGACGCGACAGTGACGTCAGGCTGCGCTTATAGTGCCGGCGACGCGACAGTGACGTCAGGCTGCGCTTATAGTGCTGGCGACGCGACGGTGACGTCAGGCTGCGCTTATAGTGCCGGCGACGCGACAGTGACGTCAGGCTGCGCTTATAGTGCCGGCGACGCGACAGTGACGTCAGGCTGCGCTTATAGTGCCGGCGACACCACGGTGACCTCAGGCTGCGCTTATAATGCCGGCGACGCGACAGTGACGTCAGGCTGCGCTTATAATGCCGGCGACGCGACAGTGACGTCAGGCTGCGCTTATAGTGCCGGCGACGCAACGGTGACCTCAGGCTGCGCTTATAATGCCGGCGACGCGACAGTGACGTCAGGCTGCGCTTATAGTGCCGGCGACGCGACAGTGACGTCAGGCTGCGCTTATAATGCCGGCGACGCGACAGTGACATCAGGCTGCGCTTATAGTGCCGGCGACGCGACAGTGACGTCAGGCTGCGCTTATAGTGCCGGCGACGCGACAGTGACGTCAGGCTGCGCTTATAGTGCCGGCGACGCGACAGTGACGTCAGGCTGCGCTTATAGTGCCGGCGACGCGACGGTGACGTCAGGCTGCGCTTATAGTGCCGGCGACGCGACAGTGACGTCAGGCTGCGCTTATAGTGCCGGCGACGCGACGGTGACGTCAGGCTGCGGTTATAGTGCCGGCGACGCGACAGTGACGTCAGGCTGCGCTTATAGTGCCGGCGACGCGACAGTGACGTCAGGCTGCGCTTATAGTGCCGGCGACGCGACAGTGACGTCAGGCTGCGCTTATAGTGCCGGCGACGCGACAGTGACGTCAGGCTGCGCTTATAGTGCCGGCGACGCGACAGTGACGTCAGGCTGCGCTTATAGTGCTGGCGACGCGACGGTGACGTCAGGCTGCGCTTATAGTGCTGGCGACGCGACAGTGACGTCAGGCTGCGCTTATAGTGCCGGCGACGCGACGGTGACCTCAGGCTGCGCTTATAGTGCCGGCGACGCGACAGTGACGTCAGGCTGCGCTTATAGTGCCGGCGACGCGACAGTGACGTCAGGCTGCGCTTATAGTGCCGGCGACGCGACAGTGACGTCAGGCTGCGCTTATAGTGCCGGCGACGCGACAGTGACGTCAGGCTGCGCTTATAATGCCGGCGACGCGACAGTGACGTCAGGCTGCGCTTATAATGCCGGCGACGCGACAGTGACGTCAGGCTGCGCTTATAGTGCCGGCGACGCGACAGTGACGTCAGGCTGCGCTTATGGTGCCGGCGACGCGACAGTGACGTCAGGCTGCGCTTATAGTGCCGGCGACGCGACAGTGACGTCAGGCTGCGCTTATAATGCCGGCGACGCGACAGTGACGTCAGGCTGCGCTTATAATGCCGGCGACGCGACAGTGACGTCAGGCTGCGCTTATAGTGCCGGCGACGCGACAGTGACGTCAGGCTGCGCTTATAGTGCCGGCGACGCGACAGTGACGTCAGGCTGCGCTTATAGTGCCGGCGACGCGACAGTGACGTCAGGCTGCGCTTATAGTGCCGGCGACGCGACAGTGACGTCAGGCTGCGCTTATAATGCCGGCGACGCGACAGTGACGTCAGGCTGCGCTTATAGTGCCGGCGACGCGACAGTGACGTCAGGCTGCGCTTATAGTGCTGGCGACGCGACGGTGACGTCAGGCTGCGCTTATAGTGCCGGCGACGCGACAGTGACGTCAGGCTGCGCTTATAGTGCCGGCGACACCACGGTGACCTCAGGCTGCGCTTATAATGACGGCGACGCAGCGGTGACCTCAGGCTGCGGTTATAGTGCCGGCGACGCGACAGTGACGTCAGGCTGCGCTTATAGTGCCGGCGACGCAGCTTTGACCTCAGGCTGCGCTTATAGTGCCGGCGACGCGACAGTGACGTCAGGCTGCGCTTATAGTGCCGGCGACGCAGCGGTGACCTCAGGCTGCGCTTATAATGCCGGCGACGCGACAGTGACGTCAGGCTGCGCTTATAGTGCCGGCGACACCACGGTGACCTCAGGCTGCGCTTATAGTGCCGGCGACGCGACAGTGACGTCAGGCTGCGCTTATAGTGCCGGCGACGCGACAGTGACGTCAGGCTGCGCTTATAGTGCTGGCGACGCGACGGTGACGTCAGGCTGCGCTTATAGTGCCGGCGACGCGACAGTGACGTCAGGCTGCGCTTATAGTGCCGGCGACACCACGGTGACCTCAGGCTGCGCTTATAATGACGGCGACGCAGCGGTGACCTCAGGCTGCGGTTATAGTGCCGGCGACGCGACAGTGACGTCAGGCTGCGCTTATAGTGCCGGCGACGCGACAGTGACATCAGGCTGCGCTTATAGTGCCGGCGACGCAGCGGTGACCTCAGGCTGCGGTTATAGTGCCGGCGACGCGACAGTGACGTCAGGCTGCGCTTATAGTGCCGGCGACGCGACAGTGACGTCAGGCTGCGCTTATAGTGCCGGCGACGCAGCGGTGACCTCAGGCTGCGCTTATAGTGCCGGCGACGCGACAGTGACCTCAGGCTGCGGTTATAGTGCCGGCGACGCGACAGTGACCTGAGGCTGCGGTTATAGTGCCGGCGACGCAGCGGTGACCTCAGGCTGCGCTTATAGTGCCGGCGACGCGACAGTGACCTCAGGCTGCGGTTATAGTGCCGGCGACGCGACAGTGACCTGAGGCTGCGCTTATAGTGCCGGCGACGCAGCGGTGACCTCAGGCTGCGGTTATAGTGCCGGCGACGCGACAGTGACGTCAGGCTGCGCTTATAGTGCCGGCGACGCGACAGTGACGTCAGGCTGCGCTTATAGTGCCGGCGACGCGACAGTGACGTCAGGCTGCGCTTATAGTGCCGGCGACGCAGCGGTGACCTCAGGCTGCGCTTATAGTGCCGGCGACGCGACCGTGACGTCAGGCTGCGGTTATAGTGCCGGCGACGCAGCGGTGACCTCAGGCTGCGCTTATAGTGCCGGCGACGCAGCGGTGACCTCAGGCTGCGGTCACTGGAAAAATCAAATAGAGATGACTTCCAGCGATCGCGACCAAGCCGTCGCTCCGTCGCACCGCGCTTACTATAAGCGCACGCGACGGCAGCAATGCATTTGTTTTGACGCGACGCTGCAATTGTAATATTGGCCTCTCCCTTTCTGTTCTTACAGCAGATATGTAACAAGAACCTTTACAAACACGATCTAAAGCGCTCCATTACATGGCAGGTTCTGGTTCTGTTGCCTTCGTGCTTAAACATCATGGTCAGTGCAGGGAGGTCCGCGCACAGCACCTCTCCAGCACTGCGGGGGTTACTGCGCACAGCACCTCTCCAGCACTGCGGGGGTTACTGCGCACAGCACCTCTCCAGCACTGCGGGGGTTACCCTGCACAGCACCTCTCCAGCACTGCGGGGGTTACTGCGCACAGCACCTCTCCAGCACTGCGGGGGTTACCCTGCACAGCACCTCTCCAGCACTGCGGGGGTTACATGCACAGCACCTCTCCAGCACTGCGGGGGTTACTGCGCACAGCACCTCTCCAGCACTGCGGGGGTTACTGCGCACAGCACCTCTCCAGCACTGCGGGGGTTACTGCGCACAGCACCTCTCCAGCACTGCGGGGGTTACTGCGCACAGCACCTCTCCAGCACTGCGGGGGTTACTGCGCACAGCACCTCTCCAGCACTGCGGGGGTTACTGCGCACAGCACCTCTCCAGCACTGCGGGGGTTACTGCGCACAGCACCTCTCCAGCACTGCGGGGGTTACCGCGCACAGCACCTCTCCAGCACTGCGGGGGTTACCGCGCACAGCACCTCTCCAGCACTGCGGGGGTTACCGCGCACAGCACCTCTCCAGCACTGCGGGGGTTACCGCGCACAGCACCTCTCCAGCACTGCGGGGGTTACCGCGCACAGCACCTCTCCAGCACTGCGGGGGTTACCGCGCACAGCACCTCTCCAGCACTGCGGGGGTTACCGCGCACAGCACCTCTCCAGCACTGCGGGGGTTACTGCGCACAGCACCTCTCCAGCACTGCGGGGGTTACTGCGCACAGCACCTCTCCAGCACTGCGGGGGTTACTGCGCACAGCACCTCTCCAGCACTGCGGGGGTTACTGCGCACAGCACCTCTCCAGCACTGCGGGGGTTACCGCGCACAGCACCTCTCCAGCACTGCGGGGGTTACCGCGCACAGCACCTCTCCAGCACTGCGGGGGTTACTGCGCAAAGCACCTCTCCAGCACTGCGGGGGTTACTGCGCAAAGCACCTCTCCAGCACTGCGGGGGTTACTGCGCACAGCACCTCTCCAGCACTGCGGGGGTTACATGCACAGCACCTCTCCAGCACTGCGGGGGTTACTGCGCACAGCACCTCTCCAGCACTGCGGGGGTTACCGCGCACAGCACCTCTCCAGCACTGCGGGGGTTACTGCGCACAGCACCTCTCCAGCACTGCGGGGGTTACTGCGCACAGCACCTCTCCAGCACTGCGGGGGTTACTGCGCACAGCACCTCTCCAGCACTGCGGGGGTTACTGCGCACAGCAGCTCTCCAGCACTGCGGGGGTTGCTGCGCACAGCACCTCTCCAGCACTGCGGGGGTTACCGCGCACAGCAGCTCTCCAGCACTGCGGGGGTTACCGCGCACAGCAGCTCTCCAGCACTGCGGGGGTTACCGCGCACAGCAGCTCTCCAGCACTGCGGGGGTTACTGCGCACAGCACCTCTCCAGCACTGCGGGGGTTACATGCACAGCACCTCTCCAGCACTGCGGGGGTTACTGCGCACAGCACCTCTCCAGCACTGCGGGGGTTACCGCGCACAGCACCTCTCCAGCACTGCGGGGGTTACCGCGCACAGCACCTCTCCAGCACTGCGGGGGTTACCGCGCACAGCACCTCTCCAGCACTGCGGGGGTTACTGCGCACAGCACCTCTCCAGCACTGCGGGGGTTACTGCGCAGAACACCTCTCCAGCACTGCGGCGGTTACTGCGCACAGCACCTCTCCAGCACTGCGGGGGTTACTGCGCACAGCACCTCTCCAGCACTGCGGGGGTTACCGTGCACAGCACCTCTCCAGCACTGCGGGGGTTACCGTGCACAGCACCTCTCCAGCACTGCGGGGGTTACCGCGCACAGCACCTCTCCAGCACTGCGGGGGTTACCGCGCACAGCACCTCTCCAGCACTGCGGGGGTTACCGTGCACAGCACCTCTCCAGCACTGCGGCGGTTACTGCGCACAGCACCTCTCCAGCACTGCGGGGGTTACCGCGCACAGCACCTCTCCAGCACTGCGGGGGTTACTGCGCACAGCACCTCTCCAGCACTGCGGGGGTTACCGTGCACAGCACCTCTCCAGCACTGCGGGGGTTACTGCGCACAGCACCTCTCCAGCACTGCGGGGGTTACTGCGCACAGCACCTCTCCAGCACTGCGGGGGTTACCGTGCACAGCACCTCTCCAGCACTGCGGGGGTTACTGCGCACAGCAGCTCTCCAGCACTGCGGGGGTTACTGCGCACAGCACCTCTCCAGCACTGCGGGGGTTACTGCGCACAGCACCTCTCCAGCACTGCGGGGATTACCCTGCACAGCACCTCTCCAGCACTGCGGGGGTTACTGCGCACAGCACCTCTCCAGCACTGCGGGGGTTACTGCGCACAGCACCTCTCCAGCACTGCGGGGGTTACTGCGCACAGCACCTCTCCAGCACTGCGGGGGTTACTGCGCACAGCACCTCTCCAGCACTGCGGGGGTTACTGCGCACAGCACCTCTCCAGCACTGCGGGGGTTACTGCGCACAGCACCTCTCCAGCACTGCGGGGGTTACTGCGCACAGCACCTCTCCAGCACTGCGGGGGTTACTGCGCACAGCACCTCTCCAGCACTGCGGGGGTTAATGCGCACAGCACCTCTCCAGCACTGCGGGGGTTACCGCGCACAGCACCTCTCCAGCACTGCGGGGGTTACATGCACAGCACCTCTCCAGCACTGCGGGGGTTACATGCACAGCACCTCTCCAGCACTGCGGGGGTTACCGCGCACAGCACCTCTCCAGCACTGCGGGGGTTACTGCGCACAGCACCTCTCCAGCACTGCGGGGGTTACTGCGCACAGCACCTCTCCAGCACTGCGGGGGTTACCGCGCACAGCAGCTCTCCAGCACTGCGGGGGTTACTGCGCACAGCACCTCTCCAGCACTGCGGGGGTTACTGCGCACAGCACCTCTCCAGCACTGCGGGGGTTACTGCGCACAGCACCTCTCCAGCACTGCGGGGGTTACCCTGCACAGCACCTCTCCAGCACTGCAGGGGTTACCATGCACAGCACCTCTCCAGCACTGCGGGGGTTACTGCGCACAGCACCTCTCCAGCACTGCGGGGGTTACTGCGCACAGCACCTCTCCAGCACTGCGGGGGTTACTGCGCACAGCACCTCTCCAGCACTGCGGGGGTTACCCTGCACAGCACCTCTCCAGCACTGCGGGGGTTACCATGCACAGCACCTCTCCAGCACTGCGGGGGTTACCGCGCACAGCACCTCTCCAGCACTGCGGGGGGTTACGTGCTCCAGCAGCTCTCAATACCGCGCTTTCATTCTGCAGACTCTCTTAGAACTGGGAGCGTCCACGGATTATAAGGACAGCCGTGGCCTGACTCCGCTGTACCACACTGCAATGGTGGGAGGAGACCCTTACTGCTGTGAGCTGCTGCTCCATGAACACGCGGCCGTGGGGTGCAAGGATGAAAACGGCTGGCAGGAGATTCACCAGGTGAGAGATTATCCGGTGGGACGCGGGGGAGAGTTTATCCGGTGGGACGCGGGGGAGAGATTATCCGGTGGGACGCGGGGGAGAGTTTATCCGGTGGAACGCGGGGGAGAGTTTATCCGGTGTGACACGGGGGACAGTTTATCCGGTGGGACGCGGGGGAGAGATTATCCGGTGGGACACGGGGGAGCGTTTATCCGGTTGGATGCAGGGAGAGTTTATCCGGTGGGACGCGGGGGAGAGTTTATCCGGTGGGACGCGGGGGACAGTTTATCCGGTGGGACGCGGGGGAGAGTTTATCCGGTGGAACGCGGGGGAGAGTTTATCCGGTGGGACGCGGGGGAGAGATTATCCGGTGGGACGCGGGGGAGAGTTTATCCGGTGGGACGCGGGGGAGAGATTATCCGGTGGGACGCGGGGGAGAGTTTATCCGGTGGAACGCGGGGGAGAGTTTATCCGGTGGGACGAGGGGAGAGTTTATCCGGTGGGACGCGGGGGAGAGTTTATCTGGTGGGATGCGGGGGAGAGATTATCCGGCGGGACGCGGGGGAGAGTTTATCCGGTGGAACGCGGGGGAGAGTTTATCCGGTGGGACGTGGGGGAGAGATCATCCGGCGGGACACGGGGGAGAGTTTATCCGGTGGGACGCGGGGGAGAGTTTATCCGGTGGGACGCGGGGGAGAGTTTATCCGGTGGGACGCGGGGGAGAGATTATCCGGTGGGACGCGGGGGAGAGTTTATCCGGTGGGACGCGGGGGAGAGATTATCCGGTGGGACGCGGGGGAGAGATTATCCGGTGGGACGCGGGGGAGAGATTACCCAGCAGGCCGCGGGGGAGAGTTACGTAGAACCGTCGGGATCATACCAAAAGAGCATAAGGCGTGTAATATAGCGCGCGTCAATTACAATTTGATGTGGGAGGCTGATGTTGAAACAGTCGAGACGCGCGTGCGCATGGCTGTGCTGCGCAGTGCCTGTAGTGTATCAGTATGCACAGTGCTGCTCAGTGCCTGTAGTATATCAGTATGCACAGTGCTGCGCAGTGCCTGTAGTGTATCAGTATGCACAGTGCTGCTCAGTGCCTGTAGTGTATCAGTATGCACAGTGCTGCGCAGTGCCTGTAGTGTATCAGTATGCACAGTGCTGCTCAGTGCCTGTAGTGTATCAGTATGCACAGTGCTGCGCAGTGCCTGTAGTATATCAGTATGCACAGTGCTGCGCAGTGCCTGTAGTATATCAGTATGCACAGTGCTGCGCAGTGCCTGTAGTGTATCAGTATGCACAGTGCTGCGCAGTGCCTGTAGTGTATCAGTATGCGCAGTGCTGCGCAGTGCCTGTAGTGTATCAGTATGCACAGTGCTGCGCAGTGCCTGTAGTGTATCAGTATGCGCAGTGCTGCGCAGTGCCTGTAGTGTATCAGTATGCACAGTGCTGCGCAGTGCCTGTAGTGTATCAGTATGCACAGTGCTGCGCAGTGCCTGTAGTATATCAGTATGCACAGTGCTGCGCAGTGCCTGTAGTGTATCAGTATGCACAGTGCTGCGCAGTGCCTGTAGTGTATCAGTATGCACAGTGCTGCGCAGTGCCTGTAGTGTATCAGTATGCGCAGTGCTGCGCAGTGCCTGTAGTGTATCAGTATGCACAGTGCTGCGCAGTGCCTGTAGTGTATCAGTATGCACAGTGCTGCGCAGTGCCTGTAGTGTATCAGTATGCACAGTGCTGCGCAGTGCCTGTAGTGTATCAGTATGCACAGTGCTGCGCAGTGCCTGTAGTATATCAGTATGCACAGTGCTGCTCCGTGGCTGTAGTGTATCAGTATGCACAGTGCTACGCAGTGCCTGTAGTGTATCAGTATGCACAGTGCTGATCAGTGCCTGTAGTGTATCAGTATGCACAGTGCTGCTCAGTGCCTGTAGTGTATCAGTATGCACAGTGCTGCGCAGTGCCTGTAGTGTATCAGTATGCACAGTGCTGCTCAGTGCCTGTAGTGTATCAGTATGCACAGTGCTGCGCAGTGCCTGTAGTATATCAGTATGCACAGTGCTGCTCAGTGCCTGTAGTGTATCAGTATGCACAGTGCTGATCAGTGCCTGTAGTGTATCAGTATGCGCAGTGCTGCTCAGTGGCTGTAGTGTATCAGTATGCACAGTGCTGCGCAGTGCCTGTAGTGTATCAGTATGCGCAGTGCTGCGCAGTGCCTGTAGTGTATCAGTATGCACAGTGCTGCTCAGTGCCTGTAGTGTATCAGTATGCACAGTGCTGCTCAGTGCCTGTAGTGTATCAGTATGCACAGTGCTGCTCAGTGCCCGTAGTGTATCAGTATGCACAGTGCTGCTCAGTGCCTGTAGTGTATCAGTATGCACAGTGCTGCTCAGTGCCCGTAGTGTATCAGTATGCACAGTGCTGCTCAGTGCCTGTAGTGTATCAGTATGCACAGTGCTGCTCAGTGGCTGTAGTGTATCAGTATGCACAGTGCTGCTCAGTGCCTGTAGTGTATCAGTATGCACAGTGCTGCTCAGTGCCTGTAGTGTATCAGTATGCACAGTGCTGCGCAGTGCCTGTAGTATATCAGTATGCACAGTGCTGCGCAGTGCCTGTAGTATATCAGTATGCACAGTGCTGCGCAGTGCCTGTAGTGTATCAGTATGCACAGTGCTGCGCAGTGCCTGTAGTGTATCAGTATGCACAGTGCTGCGCAGTGCCTGTAGTGTATCAGTATGCACAGTGCTGCTCAGTGCCTGTAGTGTATCAGTATGCACAGTGCTGCGCAGTGCCTGTAGTGTATCAGTATGCACAGTGCTGCGCAGTGCCTGTAGTGTATCAGTATGCACAGTGCTGCGCAGTGCCTGTAGTGTATCAGTATGCACAGTGCTGCTCAGTGCCTGTAGTGTATCAGTATGCACAGTGCTGCGCAGTGCCTGTAGTGTATCAGTATGCACAGTGCTGCTCAGTGCCTGTAGTGTATCAGTATCCACAGTGCTGCGCAGTGCCTGTAGTGTATCAGTATGCACAGTGCTGCGCAGTGCCTGTAGTGTATCAGTATGCACAGTGCTGCGCAGTGCCTGTAGTATATCAGTATGCACAGTGCTGCGCAGTGCCTGTAGTGTATCAGTATGCACAGTGCTGCGCAGTGCCTGTAGTATATCAGTATGCACAGTGCTGCTCAGTGCCTGTAGTATATCAGTATGCACAGTGCTGCTCAGTGCCTGTAGTGTATCAGTATGCACAGTGCTGCTCAGTGCCTGTAGTGTATCAGTATGCACAGTGCTGCTCAGTGCCTGTAGTATATCAGTATCCACAGTGCTGCTCAGTGCCTGTAGTGTATCAGTATGCACAGTGCTGCGCAGTGCCTGTAGTATATCAGTATGCACAGTGCTGCTCAGTGCCTGTAGTGTATCAGTATGCACAGTGCTGCTCAGTGCCTGTAGTGTATCAGTATGCACAGTGCTGCTCAGTGCCTGTAGTATATCAGTATCCACAGTGCTGCTCAGTGCCTGTAGTGTATCAGTATGCACAGTGCTGCGCAGTGCCTGTAGTATATCAGTATCCACAGTGCTGCTCAGTGCCTGTAGTGTATCAGTATGCACAGTGCTGCTCAGTGCCTGTAGTATATCAGTATGCACAGTGCTGATCAGTGGCTGTAGTGTATCAGTATGCACAGTGCTGCTCAGTGCCTGTCGTATATCAGTATGCACAGTGCTGCGCAGTGCCTGTAGTGTATCAGTATTATCAGTATGCACAGTGCTGCGCAGTGCCTGTAGTGTATCAGTATGCACAGTGATGCGCAGTGCCTGTAGTATATGAGTATGCACAGTGCTGCGCAGTGCCTGTAGTATATCAGTATGGACAGTGCTGCTCAGTGCCTGTAGTATATCAGTATGCACAGTGCTGCGCAGTGCCTGTAGTGTATCAGTATGCACAGTGCTGCGCAGTGCCTGTAGTGTATCAGTATGCACAGTGCTGCGCAGTGCCTGTAGTGTATCAGTATGCACAGTGCTGCGCAGTGCCTGTAGTATTTCAGTATGCACAGTGCTGCGCAGTGCCTGTAGTGTATCAGTATGCACAGTGCTGCGCAGTGCCTGTAGTATTTCAGTATGCACAGTGCTGCGCAGTGCCTGTAGTATCTCAGTATGCACAGTGCTGTGCAGTGCCTGTAGTGTATCAGTATGCACAGTGCTGCGCTGTGCCTGTAGTATCTCAGTATGCACAGTGCTGCGCAGTGCCTGTAGTGTATCAGTATGCACAGTGCTGCGCTGTGCCTGTAGTATATCAGTATGCACAGTGCTGCGCAGTGCCTGTAGTGTATCAGTATGCACAGTGCTGCGCAGTGCCTGTAGTATTTCAGTATGCACAGTGCTGTGCTCGTTATTACTAAGAGAATGCTGCTTTATGGAATGAGGACTCTTGGAGGTATTGCAGCAGCATCTTCCTATTCTCTGCCAGCATTCTTTGCTTGTACAATATCAGGACATATTTCTATTGAGAAATGTACTTATTTATCACAAATCCGTTCCTGGTGAAACTTGCCAGGCCCCCGTATTAGTGTGGGGGTGTTAGATCATTCCGTGGCACGCAGCATTCCGCTGAAGCATGGAGACGGCCTCCTCAGTGGGTTTAATCTCACGGAGCGTGTGCTGCAGTCAGTATCCCCCACACTATGGCCTTCTCTATATAAATGATGCATTGGGTACCAGTGTCACATAGAGCAGCGCTAGTTCCATGCTTAGCTGCCACACAAGAGGTCTCTGGCACCCTCTGCTGGCGGAGAAGTCGCACACAGTGATCCAGTGTATATATACCAGCCCCAGGCGTTATATAGGTTGTGTAGTAAGAGTTTTGTAACATATAATCATCTATTTATTTGATTTTACATGTGGTTGTTTGGCATGTTATTATATTGAGCTGTGTTGATTTTGGGATAGATGCATCCCTATGTCTGGAGCCTGCTACAGGTATGTGCACCGTGTTGTATTAACAGCACAGTCCTACTTGGTAACGTATATTAAGCAGGAATGAAGCACATTCAGTGCCATTTTAATCATTTATTTATGTTGCATAGTTTAGAAATCGAGGTCTGGAATGTAACTGCAAAAATCATAATATGAAGAGATACAGAATACACCGTGTATGTGTTATACAGGCTGCACTCCTTAAAGCAGTGGTTCCCATGTGAGGTTCCGTGTTCCTGCCCTGGGGTTCCGTGTCCCTGCCCTGGGGTTCCACGTCCCTGCCCTGGGGTTCCGTGTTCCTGCCCTGGGGTTCCGCGTCCCTGCCCTGGGGTTCCGTGTTCCTGCCCTGGGGTTCCACGTCCCTGCCCTGGGGTTCCACGTCCCTGCCCTGGGGTTCCGCGTTCCTGCCCTGGGGTTCCATGTTCCTGCCCTGGGGTTCCGTGTTCCTGCCCTGGGGTTCCGTGTCCCTGCCCTGGGTTTCGGCGTCCCTGCCCTGGGGTTCCGTGTTCCTGCCCTGGGGTTCCACGTCCCTGCCCTGGGGTTCCACGTCCCTGCCCTGGGGTTCCGTGTTCCTGCCCTGGGGTTCCGTGTTCGTGCCCTGGGGTTCCGCGTTCCTGCCCTGGGTTTCCGCGTCCCTGCCCTGGGTTTCCGCGTTCCTGCCCTGGGTTTCCACGTCCCTGCCTTGGGGTTTCCGCGTTCCTACCCTGGGGTTCCGCATCCCTGCACTGGGGTTCCGTGTTCCTGCCCTGGGGTTCCGCGTCCCTGCCCTGGGGTTCAGCGTCCCTGCCCTGGGGTTCCGTGTCCCTGCCCTGGGGTTCCGCATCCCTGCCCTGGGGTTCCGTGTCCCTGCCCTGGGATTCCGCGTTCCTGCCCTGGGATTCCGCGTTCCTACCCTGGGGTTCCGTGTCCCTGCCCTGGGATTCCGCGTTCCTGCCCTGGGATTCCGCGTTCCTACCCTGGGGTTCCGTGTCCCTGCCCTGGGGTTCCGCGTTCCTGCCCTGGGGTTCCGCGTTCCTGCCCTGGGGTTCCGCGTCCCTGCCCTGGGTTTTCGCGTCCCTGCCCTGGGGTTCCGCGTCCCTGCCCTGGGGTTCCGCGTCCCTGCCCTGGGGTTCCGCGTCCCTGCCCTGGGGTTCCGTTTCCCTGCCCTGGGGTTCCGTTTCCCTGCCCTGGGGTTCCGCGTCCCTGCCCTGGGGTTCCGCGTCCCTGCCCTGGGGTTCCGTTTCCCTGCCCTGGGGTTCCGTGTCCCTGCCCTGGGGTTCCGTGTCCCTGCCCTGGGGTTCCTCGTCCCTGCCCTGGGGTTCCGCGTCCCTGCCCTGGGTTTCCGCGTCCCTGCCCTGGGGTTCCACGTCCCTGCCCTTGGGTTCCGTGTTCCTGCCCTGGGGTTCCGCGTTCCTGCCCTTGGGTTCTGTGAGAGATCAAAATGGGCCGCAGGATTTCCCCGATCTCACAGAGCAGGGAGAGAGCAGGACCGCTTCCTCTATCCTGATTGGCTACTGGGGGTTGTGGCCAAGCAGAGAAGGAGGAAACGCGCGCGTGCGTTTTCAGCGACTTCTGCCCCCTGTGACTCCCCGCCCCCTCTGTCTCTTTCTCCTGTGACCCTGTCCTGTTGTGGGGGAGCCCCAGCAGTTGAGCCCTGTGGTTACAGGGAGCCCCGAGAGGTTTGCACGAACGTGTGCAAAGTGGCACTGCTGAGAACAGAAATATAAAGCAGATTACAGGAAATCCCACTGATTGTGTCAACACAAGAAATTCTCTTAATGCCGAGATCTCCTCACAATAGGGAGACGCTGACTGATTTCCTGATGAATGAAGCACCCCGCAGGGAAAGGGCAGTGTACAGGCATTTGTATTCTCTTTGTATGGTGTAAGTGGCATTGTTTTATTAACCTCTGCCCTGCCGGAGGAGCCTGTAACACATTGGGGAGCTAGCCCCTCTGGCTGTCAATGGGTTAATATATCAGTAGTAAATCCCTCCCTAGCAGAGAAGGGGTTAATGGCGGCAGCGTTCCCGATGTGTGGCCCTCACAGCCGGCCTGGGTTTATTCTTGGTTTTTCACATACATTTGTTAGTGACAGCTGTGCACATACGTGGATCACGCGTGTGATTAGTGTGTCTGTGTCTGTCTGCAGGCGTGTCGCTACGGGCACTTCCAACATCTAGAGCACTTATTGTTTTACGGCGCCAACATGGGGGCCCAGAATGCGTCCGGGAACTCGGCGCTGCACGTCTGCGCGCTCTATAATCAGGTGAGTCAGTCTACCCCACCTCCTGCTACCCCTACTATCCCCTACTATACCCCACCTCCTGCTACCCCTACTATCCCCTACTATACCCCACCTCCTGCTACCCCTACTATCCCCTACTATACCCCACCCCCTGCTACCCCTACTATCCCCTACTATACCCCACCTCCTGCTACCCCTACTATCCCCTACTATACCCCACCTCCTGCTACCCCTACTATCCCCTACTATACCCCACCTCCTGCTACCCCTACTATCCCCTACTATACCCCACCTCCTGCTACCCCTACTATCCCCTACTATACCCCACCTCCTGCTACCCCTACTATCCCCTACTATACCCCACCTCCTGCTACCCCTACTATCCCCTACTATACCCCACCCCCTGCTACCCCTACTATCCCCTACTATACCCCACCTCCTGCTACCCCTACTATCCCCTACTATACCCCACCTCCTGCTACCCCCTACTATACCCCACCCCCTGCTACCCCCTACTATCCCCTACTATACCCCACCCCCTGCTACCCCTACTATCCCCTACTATACCCCACCTCCTGTTACCCCTACTATCCCCTACTATACCCCACCCCCTGCTACCCCTACTATCCCCTACTATACCCCACCTCCTGCTACCCCTACTATCCCCTACTATACCCCACCCCCTGCTACCACCACATCGTGCTATACCCCACCCCCTGCTACCCCGTACAATACCCCACCCCCTGCTACCCCGTACAATACCCCACCCCCTGCTACCACCACATCGTGCTATACCCCACCCCCTGCTACCCCTACTACCCAGTACTATACCCCACCCCCTGCTACCCCGTACTATACCCCACACCCTGCTACCCCGTACAATACCCCACCCCCTGCTACCCCGTACAATACCCCACCCCCTGCTACCCCCTACTATACCCCACCCCCTGCTACCCCGTACAATACCCCACCCCCTGCTACCCCGTACAATACCCCACCCCCTGCTACCCCCTACTATACCCCACCCCCTGCTACCCCGTACAATACCCCACCCCCTGCTACCCCGTACTATACCCCACCCCCTGCTACCACCACATCGTACTATACCCCACCCCCTGCTACCCAGTACTATACCCCACCCCCTGCTACCCAGTACTATACCCCACCCCCTGCTACCCCGTACAATACCCCACACCCTACTATCCCCCACCCCCTGCTATACCCCACCCCCTACTATCCCCCACCCCCTGCTATACCCCACCCCCTACTATCCCCCACCCCCTGCTATACCCCACCCCCTACTATACCCCACCCCCTGCTATACCCCACCACCTACTATACCCCACCCCCTGCTACCCTGTACAAAAAGTGGAGGATAAAGAAATCATCCCCCATTTTTGCTTCCCCTCTGTCCCTGCAAAGTGATAGCTTATAAGAACGTCCCTGAGAGCGGAACATACCTGGATGTTGATGCATATTTCACAGTGCATTGTTTAGATTTGAGAGCATTCATTGTTTTTCTAACAGCAGCAAAGATGAAGCTAAACATTGTTTTAGCCTGCCTCCAATATTCCATCGATCAGTACCTCTTAGATACATGGGGCTTTGTATAGATTTGTACAACTTTGCAAACAAACACTCTTTATTTTTTCTCTTTCCATTTGGAAGTGTGTGTGTGTGTGTGTGTCTGTGTGTCTGTGTGTCTGTGTGTCTGTTTGTGTGTGTGTGTGTGTGTCTGTTTGTGTGTGTGTGTCTAACAGCATCTGCCAGACTCTCAAGTGAGCATTAGTAGAACCGGGGAGGTAAACATGAAAAGATTCAATGGGATATGTGATGTAAGAAGAAAAAGAACAGAAATGGAAGAATCAGTTAGCAGGTTTCATCGTTAACAAGGGATGAAGAGATGACCGTTGTATGCCCAACATCGTCACACAGGCAATGAAGTGGGAGAAGGAGCGGCTCAGTGAGTAAAGACACTGACTGGCACTGAGTGTGAGGCAGGGGAACCTGGGAGAAGTAGCGGCTCAGTGAGTACAGACACTGACTGGCACTGAGTGTGAAGCAGGGGAACCTGGGAGAAGTAGCGGCTCAGTGAGTAAAGACACTGACTGGCACTGAGTGTGAAGTAGGGGAGCCTGGGAGAAGGAGCGGCTCAGTGAGTAAAGACACTGACTGGCACTGAGTGTGAAGCAGGGGAACCTGGGAGAAGGAGCGGCTCAGGGAGTAGAAACACTGACTGGCACTGTGTGTGAGGCAGGGGAACCTGGGAGAAGTAGCGGCTCAGTGAGTACAGACACTGACTGGCACTGAGTGTGGAGCAGGGGAACCTGGGAGAAGGAGCAGCTCAGTGAGTAAAGACACTGACTGGCACTGAGTGTGAAGCAGGGGAACCTGGGAGAAGGAGCGGCTCAGGGAGTAGAGACACTGACTGGCACTGTGTGTGAGGCAGGGGAACCTGGGAGAAGGAGCAGCTCAGTGAGTAAAGACACTGACTGGCACTGAGTGTGAAGCAGGGGAACCTGGGAGAAGGAGCGGCTCAGTGAGTAAAGACACTGACTGGCACTGAGTGTGAAGCAGGGGAACCTGGGAGAAGGAGCGGCTCAGTGAGTAAAGACACTGACTGGCACGGAGTGGGAAGCAGGGGAACCTGGGAGAAGGAGCGGCTCAGTGAGTAAAGACACTGACTGGCAGTGAGTGTGAAGCAGGGGAACCTGGGAGAAGGAGCGGCTCAGTGAGTAAAGACACTGACTGGCAGTGAGTGTGAAGCAGGGGAGCCTGGGAGAAGGAGCGGCTCAGTGAGTAAAGACACTGACTGGCACGGAGTGGGAAGCAGGGGAACCTGGGAGAAGGAGCGGCTCAGTGAGTAAAGACACTGACTGGCAGTGAGTGTGAAGCAGGGGAGCCTGGGAGAAGGAGCGGCTCAGTGAGTAAAGACACTGACTGGCACGGAGTGGGAAGCAGGGGAACCTGGGAGAAGGAGCGGCTCAGTGAGTAAAGACACTGACTGGCACTGAGTGTGAAGCAGGGGAACCTGGGAGAAGGAGCGGCTCAGTGAGTAAACACACTGACTGGCACTGAGTGTGAAGCAGGGGAACCTGGGAGAAGGAGCGGCTCAGTGAGTAACGACACTGACTGGCAGTGAGTGTGAAGCAGGGGAACCTGGGAGAAGCAGCGGCACAGTGAGTAAAGACACTGACTGGCACTGAGTGTGAAGCAGGGGAACCTGGGAGAAGGAGCGGCTCAGTGAGTAACGACACTGACTGGCAGTGAGTGTGAAGCAGGGGAACCTGGGAGAAGCAGCGGCTCAGTGAGTAAAGACACTGACTGGCACTGAGTGTGAAGCAGGGGAACCTGGGAGAAGGAGCGGCTCAGTGAGTAAAGACACTGACTGGCACTGAGTGTGAAGCAGGGGAACCTGGGAAAAGGAGCGGCTCAGTGAGTAAAGACACTGACTGGCACTGAGTGTGAAGCAGGGGAACCTGGGAAAAGGAGTGGCTCAGTGAGTAACCTTGCATTGGGGAAAAAAAAGGAATCAAAATCAACGGTGAATATTTGTGTCACCTACAATGTTCAGATGACATTGTTATTTGGGCCACAAGTCCAGGAGACCTCCAGCAAGAACTCAGAGAATGCACTGAAGCAAGTCAGAAGGTGGCCTCCATATGGATGTCGGCGAGACCAAAGTGATGTTTAACAAATTTGTCAACTCTGCAAACATCGAAATAAATGGAATAGAACTTGAAATCGAAGACTATGTCTACCTTGGCCAACAAGTAACAATGTATATTAAATAAATAGAAGAATGAAGATGGGGTGGAGGCATTTAGAAGAAACAAGACAAACTTTCAGGAGAATCTTCCACTGCGCCTCAAGAAGAACATTTTCGACAAGTGGATTCTGCCCGCGCTCACATATGGATGTGAAACTTTGACCTTAAATGCGAAGATAATTTAGAAGCTTTAGCCAACGCAAAGAAGTATGGAGAGATGCATGCTGGGTATTACCCAGAGACGGGAAAAAGAATGACTAGGTTTGAAACCAAACAAAAGTCTGTGACATCATCACAAGTGTGAAGAAATTACAATGGCGGTGGGTCGGACATATTCCAAGAAGAAATTACCATTGTTGGATAAAGATGGTACTAGACTGGAATGCAAGGGAAATGACAGACTAAGATGACAATCAAAAGTACGATGAGACGAGGAAATCCAAAAATGTGTTGGAACAACATAGAGAAGAGAGGCTGTAACCGCTGTACCTGAGAGATCATTGGGGAGGCTTCATCCAGCAGTGGGGAGACCAAGGCTGAGGATGGTACACCAGAAAGAGTTAACTAGTGAATACCCTCGCACAACCTGTTTAGTACAGTTGCAAATTAAGGGTGGTGCTGTGACTGGGGTGGCACTTAGAAATATTTCCAAAAGAGAAAAAGGATCCCAGTTTGCAGCATTTAATACCCTTAATACATTGTTAATAATGATAAGTACTAAAATATAACTTTTAATAGAAACTCACTAAAATAAGTGGAGAGGGGAGGTGTCTTTACTAAAAAAAAAAACTGCATACAGTATAAAACTAAAAATGTAGAAACTGAACAAAAAACAGCCTGCAAATGCCTGCAGAAGTTCAGAATTAGAGGTTACCGTTTTGATGACTCACTGGAGTGATGTGAGTGAGTGATGACTCACTGGAGTGATGTGAGTGAGTGATGACTCACTGCTATGCAGTAATGTAGGTGCAGGTAGGACCTGTGTAAGCACTATAACTCCCCCCTCACCTGTTAGACCGAAATCTGTGTCTAGGGTAGACCATATGTTACATTGTTAATCAGCTGAAAATCATCAGAGTTCTGTGTCAGTGGGAATTATATATATATATATATATATATATATATATATATATATATATATATATATATATATATATATATATATATATATATATATATATATATATATATATTGTGACAGAAACCAGGGGTTGGTAATAAACTCCATATACAGGGCTCCCAGGATACTGAACAGTTTCTGTCCTGTCTAAGCTGAACAGGGCAGCCTCGTGGTACAGGCACTCCATTCCACAGTTTGTCTGCTGCCTGTTTTCTGTCACCTGTCATGCTGATTAGAGTTCAGGTATATAAGACCTGTTTCCTGTTTCCTCTGGGCCCCGCCCAAGAGCCTGGAAGGCTGCTGAACTGCAGAGGGGTGAGAAAGCCTCTTTCCCAAACCGCTTCATTCATTCTGTTAGTTTGTCTAAAGACTGCAAAGGTACTTATTTTGTTGGTGGAAGTGGACAAGCCACTTCCAACTCTGAGTCAGGGACATCTAAGTTTAAGTTATCGCTCAGATGAGCAGCTTTTTGTTTGGCTTTGTTTTCTGTTTAAACTGTGGCAGTCTCAGTGCCTGGGACTGAATAAACCAGGCATAGCCTGTTTAAAGGAACAGTACGTGACGTCTCATCATTTAACCTACCCTAAAAGACCGTGTTCTAACAGTCCCGGACAGACGGCGTAGCCCCGGAGTAAGCCGTTTGTCACATATGGTGGAGAATGCGGGCAGAACACTAAAAGGTCTGGGGGTTAAAGAACTTTAAAGAAAAAAAAAAAAAAAGGTTTTTTTTCTCTCTCTCCAAACAAGATGGAAGACGTGGTGAGTGCGCTGGTACGCAATGTCGCTGTCCAGAGAGACGCGAATGAAGCCCTGCAACAGGCGAATGCAAACCAGCAAGAGACAAACCGCTTGCTGAAAGAGGAGCAACAGCGGTTCGCTCAGGGCTTACAGCAGGAACTCGAGATCCTGAGGGAGACTATCAGTAACCTTCCACTGGCAGCGGCAGCCCCAGTTCCGAAAATGACCAGGGCAAGCCACTACCTTCAGAAGATGGGACCCTCGGATGATGTGGAAGCCTATCTTCTCACGTTTGAACGCACGGCACAGAGAGAGGGATGGCCAGAAGCTGAGTGGGCTGGTCTAATCGCACCCTTCCTAAGCGGCGAACCCCAGAAGGCTTACTTTGATCTAGAGCCAGCCGAAGCTAACGTCTATGCAAAATTGAAGTTCGAGATCCTCGCCCGCCTCGGCGTAACCACGGCTGTTCGCGCCCAAAGGTTTCACGCATGGTCCTTCACGATGGATAAAGCCACCCGAAGCCAGATGTATGACCTCATCCACCTCGCCCGGAAGTGGCTACAACCCGAGATCAACTCAGCAAGCCACATCGTGGAACGGTTGGTCATGGACCAGTTCTTGAGGAAACTTCCCTCTGCCTTACGCCATTGGGTCAGTCGGAGTGACCCCCACAATGCGGATGAGCTTGTGGCCCTCGTAGAAAGGTACAATGCAGCAGGAGAGCACCCGCAACCCACAGTCGTGGAGCAACCCCACTGCCCGAGGTTCCAGGACTCTTCCAGAGACGGTAAAAGGGTACCGGGGTTAAGGGGAGCTGAAGAGCGGCGACCACCTTCACGCAGCACCAGCAACAGTGGTTCGCACACTAAGGGCAATAGCCAACATGGGGAGCCGGGAAAAGGCTCTAAGTGGGACACAGACTATGTACCTAAATGTGTAAATTGTCATGAGAGGGGCCACACAGCAAAAATCTGCCCACTAAATGATGAGCCCATGCAATGCAACAGCGTGGAACCTTATTCGCTGTTGTCCCAATGTATGGGCCCTAGCCCAGAGGACCCCTTGAATAACCATCTGTGGGCATTTGTAAAGGTTAATGGTAAGAGGGTTCGGGCACTTCTTGACTCTGGGAGTATGGTCACACTAGTGTCCGAATACCTATTGCCCATTAAGAAGAAACAGGTAAACAGTTCACAAAGAGTGGCAATTTGTTGTATACATGGGGATAATCATGAATATTCCACTGTTGATGTTTTTTTTGAAACAGAATTTGGTTCTTTAGATTTTAAGGTGGGTGTTGTACCCAAACTGGCACATGATGTGTTAATAGGGACCGACTTTCCCCATTTTCTAAAAATGTGGTCCCCAGCTCAGAATAGCGCCCAGAGTTCAATAGCAGACCATAACGAAGTGTTAGAAGAAACAAATCCTTTCCCTTTTTCAGAAATGGAGGTTGACGAGGGCCCAAATAAGAAAGGGGAAAAGGAGGAGTGCTGTGAAATTCCCTTCCCCATCACTACTTTGGTAGGGAATACCCCAAATCAAGATGTTGATCAGGCACTTACCACCCCAGTACAGGATAAGACCCTCGCTGACCTAGAGGTCAGTCCTGGGAGTTTTAAGAAGGCCCAGTGGGAGGACCCCACATTAGCGGTAGCAAGGGGAAATATACGGGACCAGAATAGTACTCATGGCCAACCAGATAGGTCACTTGCTTACCCCTACTTCGAGGTAGAGAATGACCTAGTATATCGGGTTGATAAAAGAAAATCAGTTACAACTAAACAATTGTTGGTACCACGGACATTCCGTAACGTAGTATTACACCTCGCACATAGTCATCCATTGGGGGGACACCTAGGGGTGGAAAAGACAAAAGAAAAGGTTCTCCGAAGCTTTTATTGGCCTGGGGTTCTGGCAGAAATTACAAACTATTGTTCCTCATGCCCAGAATGTCAGATCACCGCCCCGTTCAAAGCATACCGCAGCCCATTGGTACCCCTTCCCATAATAGAGGTACCATTTGACCGGATTGCTATGGATCTAGTAGGACCCCTAATAAAGTCTGCTAGGGGACATCAGCATATATTGGTAATATTAGATTATGCTACCCGATATCCGGAGGCAGTTCCCCTACGTAGCACCTCTGCTAAAAACATAGCAAAAGAGTTAGTACTTCTGTTTTCCCGGGTCGGAATTCCTAAAGAGATCTTATCTGACCAGGGAACACCATTTATGTCCCAAGTAACAAAAGAGCTATGTAAACTCCTAAAAATCAAGCATCTCAGAACCTCAGTCTATCATCCACAAACAGATGGTTTAGTGGAAAGGTTCAATAAAACCTTAAAGAGCATGTTACGCCGGGCGGTCGATAAGGATGGGAAAAACTGGGACTGTTTGTTACCATACCTGTTATTTGCCATTAGGGAAGTTCCCCAGTCATCCACAGGCTTCTCCCCGTTTGAACTATTGTATGGCCGACATCCAAGGGGCTTACTGGATATAGCCAAAGAAACTTGGGAACACGAGGTTACCCCTTACAGAAGTGTAATAGAGCATGTTGCCCAAATGCAGGACCGCATTGCTGCAGTCCTACCCATAGTGAGGGAACACATGGAGAAAGCTCAAGAAGCACAAAGGAATACGTATAATAAGGGTGCTAGGGTCAGAATTTTTTTTCCAGGTGATAGGGTACTAGTTCTGGTTCCCACCGTGGAGAGTAAATTCCTTGCTAAATGGCATGGGCCATATGAGGTCTTGGAAAGAGTGGGAGAAGTAAATTATAGGGTAAGGCAGCCAGGTAGGAGGAAACCTGAGCAAATTTACCATATAAACCTACTCAAGCCCTGGAAAGATAGAGAGGTCTTGTTAACCCTAGTACCCCCAGGTCCGTCAGAGAATCAAGAAACTGACCCAGAGGTTAGCATAGCTGAAACACTGTCCGTGCATCAGAAACGAGAGGTCCAGAGTTTAGTGAGAAGGAACAAAGAAATCTTCTCTACACAGCCAGGTAAAACTAACGTAATTAAACATGACATAGTCTCTGAACCGGGGGTCCGAGTTAACCTTAAACCGTACCGAATCCCAGAGGCCAAGAGAGAGGCTATAAGTTTAGAGGTTAAAAAAATGCTAAAACTAGGCGTAATTGAGGAATCCCAAAGTGGGTGGAACAGCCCTATAGTTTTAGTCCCAAAGCCAGACGGTACAACAAGGTTTTGTAATGACTACCGGAAACTAAACGCGGTGTCAAAATTTGATACTTATCCTATGCCCAGGGTGGATGAACTTGTAGAGAGACTGGGCAAAGCCCGATATCTCACAACCCTAGACCTAACAAAAGGGTACTGGCAGGTTCCCCTCACAGAAAGGGCAAAAGAAAAAACAGCCTTCTCAACCCCAGACGGCCTCTTTCAATATAAGGTGCTGCCTTTTGGCTTACATGGAGCTCCCGCCACATTCCAAAGAATGATGGATAAAATTTTAAAACCACATGTTCGGTACGCTGCCGCCTACCTGGATGATGTGGTAATCCATAGTGAAGATTGGCAGTCCCACCTTCCAAAGGTCCAAGCTGTGCTCGACGCAGTTCGGTCTGCTGGACTAACTGCTAACCCCGCTAAATGCACTATTGGTCTGGAGGAGGCCAAGTATCTGGGGTATTCTATTGGTAGAGGGTTACTCAAACCACAAACACTCAAAGTAGAGGCGATACAAAATTGGCCAAGGCCAGTCACAAAAAAACAAGTAAGGACCTTTTTGGGGTTAATTGGCTACTATAGGAGGTTTATTCCCAATTTTGCAACTAAGGCAACCCCACTAACCGACCTCACAAAAGCAAGAGGACCGCTAATGGTAAAGTGGTCCCCCGAAGCCGAACAGGCCTTTAGAAGCCTGAAAGAAGCTCTCTGTGCCCAACCAGTGTTGGTCACACCTGACTTCTCCAAAGAGTTCGTAGTCCAAACCGACGCATCTGAGGTAGGGCTGGGGGCGGTACTCTCCCAGGAGTCTCAAGGGGAGGAGCACCCCATCCTTTATTTAAGTAGGAAACTAAATCCCCAGGAGAAAAATTACTCCATAGTCGAGAAAGAGTGTCTCGCAATAAAGTGGGCTGTAGAGACACTCAAGTATTATCTGTTGGGGAGAAAGTTCCGATTGGTCACAGATCATGCACCCCTTACCTGGATGTGTCAAAATAGGGAGAAGAACGCTAGGGTGACCAGGTGGTTCCTAAGCCTACAGCCCTTTAAATTTTCTGTGGAACACAGGTCGGGGCACAAACATGGCAATGCCGACGGGTTGTCAAGGATGCACTCCCTAATATCCATGGTCGCTCACCCCTCGAGGTCTGAGCTGGGGGGGAGGATATGTGACAGAAACCAGGGGTTGGTAATAAACTCCATATACAGGGCTCCCAGGATACTGAACAGTTTCTGTCCTGTCTAAGCTGAACAGGGCAGCCTCGTGGTACAGGCACTCCATTCCACAGTTTGTCTGCTGCCTGTTTTCTGTCACCTGTCATGCTGATTAGAGTTCAGGTATATAAGACCTGTTTCCTGTTTCCTCTGGGCCCCGCCCAAGAGCCTGGAAGGCTGCTGAACTGCAGAGGGGTGAGAAAGCCTCTTTCCCAAACCGCTTCATTCATTCTGTTAGTTTGTCTAAAGACTGCAAAGGTACTTATTTTGTTGGTGGAAGTGGACAAGCCACTTCCAACTCTGAGTCAGGGACATCTAAGTTTAAGTTATCGCTCAGATGAGCAGCTTTTTGTTTGGCTTTGTTTTCTGTTTAAACTGTGGCAGTCTCAGTGCCTGGGACTGAATAAACCAGGCATAGCCTGTTTAAAGGAACAGTACGTGACGTCTCATCATTTAACCTACCCTAAAAGACCGTGTTCTAACAGTCCCGGACAGACGGCGTAGCCCCGGAGTAAGCCGTTTGTCACAATATATATATATATATATACAGTGTTCGACAAACCTATACATTTGCTCGCCCCGGGCGAGTGTATTTAACCCCCGGGCGAGTAAATATTGGCCCAAGCAGCACATGTTTGGTACTAGATGGCGAGTAGATTTTTTGGTGATTTGTCAACCACTGTAAATATATATATATATATATATATATATATATATATATATATATATACAATTATAACTGTATGCTCATCTGCATGTCTTAGGCAGGTCTGCAACCCCGCCTTTCCCCATTATCACCCAGCATACAGCACTTCCACTGCAGCAAGGGATTCTGGGAAATGACTTGCAAATGAGCACACAGTGTCACTTTTTGCCTCAATAACCATTTTTAACATGGTTCCCTATAGGCTTAAGCTTGCTGCATGGTCACAGCTTTGAGCACAGCCAGGGTTAAGGTGCATACCCAGAAAACCACCCACAGACAGCCGTTTCGACCTTGATGGGTCTCATCAGTGTGGGGTTGATTTTACTGGGAATGCAAGAGAGGCTATGGGATAGGCTAAACCATAATACTGAGTTAAGTTATGGTGAGTAAAAAAAGTGACAAAAACCCTCCACAGGAAAGCAAATATGCAAATATAACTGTATGCTCATCTGCATGTCTTAGGCAGGTCTGCAACCCCGCCTTTCCCCATTATCACCCAGCATACAGCACTTCCACTGCAGCAAGGGATTCTGGGAAATGACATGCAAATGAGCACACAGTGTCACTTTTTGCCTCAATAACCATTTTTAACATGGTTCCCTATAGGCTTAAGCTTGCTGCATGGTCACAGCTTTGAGCACAGCCAGGGTTAAGGTGCATACCCAGAAAACCACCCACAGACAGCCGTTTCGACACTGATGAGACCCATCAAGATATGTACCCATGTAAGATAATTATAGTATGTGAGATATTACTCATATAAACCATTAAAAGCCTGACCCTACTGTGATTCACTTGGTGGATCGCACTCATGGGTTCTATTCTGCCCAGAGTAGTTTATTCTTTGTCACAGAAACCCTCTCTCAGGACAGACTGGCAGGAAGATGGGACACTTTAGACTTACAAATAACTTTATGAATCGCATCTACATCAGCTTCTTCACTTTTTATTGCAGGAAAGCTGTGCAAAAGTTCTGCTGTTCAGAGGAGCCAACAAGGAGATCAAAAACTACAATAGCCAGTCTCCATTCCAGGTAACAGGAACGTGTGATTCACTTTGCAGTGTGATTGTTCAGGAGCCAGTGAGATGTGTGGTACCAGTTCTTTCAGAGGTGCTGCTTTTATTATACAAAGGGTGCGTGTGAAGTGGCAGATACACAAATAAAGTCAAACTCTGCACACCAACAATAGATGCAAATGAAAAGGAGCACGGTAAAGGAACAAGAATCAGAATGGGTGCTGGTGTGTGCGCACGCACCCTAATACACAAATAATAATAAATGAATGAATAGCTGAGCCCGCCACAATGCAAAGAAAGACCTCGCATCTTTATTCAGACAGCCGAGTTGGCGTTTCATGCGGCACAGAGATCATGATGCATTCATTATATTTGCTGTCCTGATGAAGGCTTCCGTGCAGACCGTAACGTTGTCTCAGCTTTTAAATGAATACGTACATTTTTTTTGGTGTGCTTATTTGTAAACCTCTTTAAATCATGTTACAGTATCCGTATCAGGAAAGTGTGAGATGTGTACAATGCTAGTTCTGATTAAACCGCTGAAAAGTACCCTCTGGATGCCAGAGATTACCGCTTTGTCCCCTCTGGCAGCAAAAAGGGTGTACTGGTTGGCAGCATATCGGCCACAAGACAGATCCCTATTTGTGGACATTGTGCATGTCCTGTTTTTTTTTCAGGGGAAGCTGCCATCCTTAAATATACATTTCCTGTCTCACTGGATGTATCACTGATAAGTTTAAAACCTGAAGCTTGTTATGTGGCTCCTTGAATGTTGAAGAACACAGCAACCCCTCCTTATTACTTATTTATTTATTAAATGTCTTATCGGGCAGTAATACGCTGAGAGTTACCTCTCGTTTTCACGTGTCTCCGGGGCACAGCGTTATGATAACAGATACATGGTTACAAACACAGTTACATAAGTGAGTAGGGGTATACATTATATATAAGACATTGCATGCACAGTAAGAGATATGTTATAGGCGTGTGTAACAGTTAGAGACCAGATTAAAATGTGAGACGGCCTTAGTTATGAAAGAACTTAGACTGGTGGTGGATGTGAGAGTCTCCGGTAGCCTGTTCCAGTTTTGGGGGGCACGGTAAGAGGAGGAGGAACGGCCGGATACGTTGTTGAACCTTGGGACCTTGAACATTACACCCATGGGCATCCGTTTGTGATCTGGGAAATGCTGCACTTCGCCTTGATTTTAAATGTAACACATTTCCATTGTTTGACCCCCCTCCCCCTCCTCCTCCCCCTCCCCGTCCTCCTCCCCCTCCTCCTCCTCCTCCTCCTCCTCCTCCTCCACCCCCTCCCCCTCCTCCTCCCCCTCCCCATCCCCCTCCCCCTCCTCCTCCCCCTCCTCCTCCCCCTCCCCCTCCTCCTCCCCCTCCTCCTCCCCCACAGACAGTAGAACAGCAGTAATTAATTCACCTGCGGGGTCTTAATGTACAATAAGATTACTAGAAGATTTGAGGGACATGAAAGGGTCTCAGTATCTTCAGACATTTAACCATTGCCCAGATGCTCAATGCTCTGTTAGGGCATCTAATGTGGCATTAAAGCTGCAGTTCAGGCTCCCGGTTTTTTTTTTTAGTTTTTTTTTTTTACTTCAATAGTTTCATGTGGGCAATCTCTACCTACCTAAAAAAAACTGCATATCTGCCGGTCAATTCGTTCTCCGTCTATTGATTGGCAAAGTTTGGCGACATCTTTAAATATGGGGAATGTAAATCGTTGCTATAGGAACAAGCATGCTTGTTAAAATAGAATACAAGAAAATTGGTCTTTCAAAGTTGTTTTTTTAAAACAGAAAATGCTAAAAGTATTTTTTCTTACTACAGAACTGATTTATTAAAAAAAACACACATTGCATGAACTGCAGCTTTAAACAGTCAGTAATATAACAGAGTGGTGGTAAAAAACGGTATAATAATAATAATAACAACAACATGTTCTTGTATAGCGCTGCTAGTTTTACATAGCGCTTTACAGAGACATTTTGCAGGCACAGGTCCCTGCCCCGTGGAGCTTACAATCTATGTTTTTGGTGCCTGTGGCACAGGGAGATAAAGTGACTTGCCCAAGGTCACAAGGAGCCGACACCGGGAATTGAACCAGGTTCCCCTGCTTCACACTCAGTGCCAGTCAGTGTCTTTACTCACTGAGCCGCTCCTTCTCCCAGGTTCCCCTGCTTCACACTCAGTGCCAGTCAGTGTCTTTACTCACTGGCACTTCCTGCTTCCAGTGCCAGTCAGTGTCTTTACTCACTGAGCCGCTGCTTATCCCACGTTCCCCTGCTTCACACTCAGTGCCAGTCAGTGTCTTTACTCACTGAGCCGCTCCTTCTCCCAGGTTCCCCTGCTTCACACTCAGTGCCAGTCAGTGTCTTTACTCACTGAGCCGCTCCTTCTCCCAGGTTCCCCTGCTTCACACTCAGTGCCAGTCAGTGTCTTTACTCACTGGCACTTCCTGCTTCCAGTGCCAGTCAGTGTCTTTACTCACTGAGCCGCTGCTTATCCCACGTTCCCCTGCTTCACACTCAGTGCCAGTCAGTGTCTTTACTCACTGAGCCACTCCTTCTCCCAGGTTCCCCTGCTTCACACTCAGTGCCAGTCAGTGTCTTTACTCACTGAGCCGCTCCTTCTCCCAGGTTCCCCTGCTCCACACTCAGTGCCAGTCAGTGTCTTTACTCACTGAGCCGCTCCTTCTCCCAGGTTCCCCTGCTTCACACTCAGTGCCAGTCAGTATCTTTACTCACTGAGCCGCTCTTTCTCCCAGGTTCCCCTGCTTCACACTCTGTGCCAGTCAGTGTCTTTACTCACTGAGCCGCTCCTTCTCCCAGGTTCCCCTGCTTCACACTCAGTGCCAGTCAGTGTCTTTACTCACTGAGCTGCTGCTTCTCCCAGGTTCCCCTGCTTCACACTCAGTGCCAGTCAGTGTCGTTACTCACTGAGCCGCTCCTTCTCCCAGGTTCCTCTGCTTCACACTCCGTGCCAGTCAGTGTCTTTACTCACTGAGCCGCTCCTTCTCCCAGGTTCCCCTGCTTCACACTCAGTGCCCGTCAGTGTCTTCACTCAATGAGCCGCTCCTTCTCCCAGGTTTCCCTGCTTCACACTCAGTGCCAGTCAGTGTCTTTACTCACTGAGCCGCTCCTTCTCCCAGGTTCCCCTGCTTCACACTCAGTGCCAGTCAGTGTCTTTACTCACTGAGCTGCTGCTTCTCCCAGGTTCCCCTGCTTCACACTCAGTGCCAGTCAGTGTCTTTACTCACTGAGCCGCTGCTTCTCCCAGGTTCCCCTGCTTCACACTCGGTGCCAGTCAGTGTCTGTACTCACTGAGCCGCTCCTTATCCCAGGTTCCCCTGCTTCACACTCAGTGCCAGTCAGTGTCTGTACTCACTGAGCCGCTCCTTATCCCAGGTTCCCCTGCTTCACACTCAGTGCCAGTCACTGTCTTCACTCACTGAGCCGCTCCTTCTCCCAGGTTCCCCTGCTTCACACTCAGTGCCAGTCAGTGTCTGTACTCACTGAGCCGCTCCTTATCCCAGGTTCCCCTGCTTCACACTCAGTGCCAGTCAGTGTCTGTACTCACTGAGCCGCTCCTTATCCCAGGTTCCCCTGCTTCACACTCAGTGCCAGTCACTGTCTTCACTCACTGAGCCGCTCCTTCTCCCAGGTTCCCCTGCTTCACACTCAGTGCCAGTCACTGTCTTCACTCACTGAGCCGCTCCTTCTCCCAGGTTCCCCTGCTTCACACTCGGTGCCAGTCAGTGTATTTACTCACTGAGCCGCTCCTTCTCCCAGGTTCCCCTGCTTCACACTCAGTGCCAGTCAGTGTCTTTACTCACTGAGCCGCTCCTTCTCCCAGGTTCCCCTGCTTCACTCTCAGTGCCAGTCAGTGTCTTTACTCACTGAGCCACTCCTTCTCCCAGGTTCCCCTGCTTCACACTCAGTGCCAGTCAGTGTCTTCACTCACTGAGCTGCTCCTTCTCCCAGGTTCCCCTGCTTCACACTCAGTGCCAGTCAGTGTCTTTACTCACTGAGCCGCTGCTTCTCCCAGGCTCCCCTGCTTCACACTCAGTGCCAGTCAGTGTCTTTACTCACTGAGCCGCTCCTTCTCCCAGGTTCCCCTGCTTCACACACAGTGCCAGTCAGTGTTTTTACTCACTGAGCTGCTCCTTCTCCCAGGTTCCCCTGCTTCACATTCAGTGCCAGTCAGTGTCTTTACTCACTGAGCCGCTCCTTCTCCCAGGTTCCCCTGCTTCACATTCAGTGCCAGTCAGTGTCTTTACTCACTGAGCCGCTCCTTCTCCCAGGCTCCCCTGCTTCACATTCAGTGCCAGTCAGTGTCTTTACTCACTGAGCCGCTCCTTCTCCCAGGTTCTCTGCTTCACACTCAGTGCCAGTCAGTGTCTTTACTCACTGAGCTGCTCCTTCTCCCGAGCATATGCGAATTATATTGTAATTAGCCATTATCTTGAGCACACCTTATCCACTAAACTTACAATATGTCAAATATTAACGTGGCTGAATAAGGTTACGTCAAATAAGTCATGGATCTAGAAAAGCGCAGGGACACGGAATCATGTAAAACCTTTTCACGTATAAAAAGAACAATATAAAATACAGTAATGCCCTAACAGGCAAACAATTCTTTATCGCATATATCACCTGTCTGAGGCTCGGCCAGGTAGTCCGAGTTCTCCACAGGTGGCTCCTGTACTCCGTCCGTTGAGGCTGCTGCTCCGATCAGGGAAATGCGACGTCCGATAGTCTCCTGCTCAGTGTATTCCACTCCAATATACCGCCAACGCTGGCGGAGCAGCCGTGTCTCTCCCGCATGGACAGGACTGTCCCAGAAGGCGAGAAGGAGGGGGGAATGAAGGGAGGAGAGTGCTACTACCAATGGAGCACCCAGCGGGTCTGCCTCCGCGTCCGCGCTGCGAACCTCAGGTCGCGACTGCTCCGTCTCGTTCCACCATGCGCCTCCAGATCCAGGTGATATTGTACTAACGTTGTGGGTGCATACCCACAATGCCCTACGCGTTTCGTGAATACGATTCTCTTCCTCAGGGGTATGTAGCAGATCATAACAGGTGAGTCTTTTTAAATGAGTGTCATCATAATTCAGTCCCAATATTATTGTCACCAATGCACTTTTTATCACACTTATTTTATGTAGAGTTCCTACACCCATTTTGAGATAGTTTAACAAGTGTAACATAGCAAGTTATAACCTTATGACACATTGTTTGGTGATATTCACTTAGCACACCTGATAACTTTTTTATTTTTGATGTTAAATAAGTAATGCCTGGAGCTGCCAAAAGAGGCTACTAAGTATGTAGGCCATTGTATATCATTAACAAGAAGACTAATGGGTGGGGCATGTCCACGTGATCTGGGAAATAAGTAAGCTCCATGCAGGTGAGGACAGCGCATCTCACACAAGCGGACCACGCTGACTGGCACACACGAAACTGGGCCCAGACATCTTCAGAACACCTCTTCCAGACATGCTATCCAGATCAAAAAGTCGCCCCCTCGGGAAGTGGCAAAATTCTTAAAGTAATGGCCAGTGCGACCGGCGGAACATGGCGCCCCTCCCAGCCACGTGGTGGGAGCTCCGACAGGGAATCTACCTCTGGTGCTGAGACCTCACCTCCTCTCTCTGCCAGGGGAATGCTGGGCTATATTAAATACATTAAATCAGCGCTGCATGCTGAATCCCAGCAACTTTGTGGCTGTCTCAGAGGAAATTAACTCCATTACAGAGCACATCACTGAGATGGATGAGATGGAGGTCACAGCGCGCGCGCGCACACACACACACACACACACACCCACACACACACACACCTCTCACTACTCACACTACAGACATTGCTGACTTACAAAAGCAATTACGTGAAATCCTGGGAAATACAGAAGATGCTAAAGATAGATGCAGGTATAATAATATAATAATTAGAAATCTGGATGAGGAAGGGAGCAATGATATACTTGATTCTTAGCTCTCGTGCTTTTTCACATCCCTGGTCCCTGCCTTAACAGAAGAGACACTTCAAACTCACAGGGGGGCCCCAATCCCAAATAATCTGATGGCTGACAAGCCCCAGGACATTACTGCCCCACTTCACTATTTCCGAACTAAAGAGGAAATTCGAAGGTTTTAGGCCCCAAAACTAAATAGATTTTGAGGAATCTATCCTGCAACTTTGGCCAGACCTGGCTGAAGCTACACTAGCCAAGAGGCGGGAATTTCGCACTTTCACAAATATTCTACGGGGAAACCAGATCAAATACAGTATAGGTGGGGTTTTCCCTGTAAGCGGTTGCTTTCCCATGATAATGCATATCAATCCTGGAAATACTGGTTCTTAATGAACACAAGAACCCAGGATGCCTCACCGAAACCTCAAAGACCTGCCTGGTCCAAAGCCACTAAGACCAAACATCGGTGCACAAAAGCAACCTAAAGCTGCGGCAGTGGTCTACCCTCATTTCAGGTTCCTGATCTGGCCTACCTCTTCTTTCCTGGACTCATTGGTCCTCATGCGGGTCATGGGGATCCCTGTGACTCTACCATGTTCCCTCAAGCCACTCAGGTTTTGGGAGATCTTGCTCCTGATGGAGATATGTCCATTTCTATCTTTTTCATTAGTAGATTTTGTCGCCCCCCCCCCCCACCAAGGACTCTCTCCTAGGCAAAGGCTCAGCTCCCAGGCCCAAGCAAAAACACAAGGACTACCCTCGCCCGAGGAGGTCGACCTGGACTGGACTACTGGATCACGCCATCAATTTCAGACTAACTTCATACTAATGCCATCAAGGTAACGGGCCACTAAGGTTCGACTCCAGAGAGACTACTATGATAACATGGGAGAGTCAGGGGGGTCAGGCCACTCAGTTCATGCTGTCCTCCCCTCCACGTTGCACCCCTTTTTATATTGTTGTATATGTTTAACTTTATTTATAAAAATGTTTTACCAGGAAGTAATACATTGAGTTACCCCTCATTTCACGTATGTCCTGGGCACAGAGTTATAACAATACATGGTTACATTAAGAGAACAGAGGTTATAAAGTCAATTCACAGACATTTCATGGACAGATAGAGTTGGATAATTTGGGTGCATGGGATAAAGGGCTGGTGAGTTTCAGATTGAAATAGAGAAGCTTTAACATCACCAAACGGCTCACACCCTTTGGCTGCCCTTCAGCTGCGCCAAAGGCTGTGCGCCTTGGGGGCAACGCAGATGTACACTGGGTGAGGGGGTGGGGGGGGGGTTCAGATTCAATGCAGCTATGAATACAAAGTTCTTTGTCTTCTTGGCTCATTAACATTCCAGTGGTGTGAGGATCGATCTGAGGCCCCGCCCCCGTGACAGGTTCTGTGATGACACATGTGACGCACCTCAAGCCAAGAAAGTTACGCGCAAGCGCTGCACTATCTGGCAAGAGGATCCCACAGGGTTTGGGCTTAGGCTTCGCCCCCGCGACACATCCTGTGCCGACACAGGTGACGTGCCATGAAACAGAGGAAACTACGCGCAGGTGTCACGCTACCAGGATCATGCGGGGGTTAATTCCAACACGCAACGCTGACCCAGGATCACCTCAACATCCTGCACCTGCGCCACACTCCGCCCCCTGACGACCGATTGGGCGGCTGAAGATCGGGTGGTTGAATGATGTTTGCAGTGGCAGCTGCGGGCACCCTGCTCATTGGCTATCAGGCCTTTATATGCTCACCAATCCCTGTTGCAAATTGGCTGAGCATAATCTTCGTTTCGTAACGTAGTGCTTACCCAAGCATCCTGCTGCCTTGTTTTGTTGCCTTGTGCATTCTGCTCCTGTCTTGTTCCCATAGTATTTTGACCTCTGCTTGTACCAGGACCCCCGACTTCTCCAATCCTAGACCTCAGTTTGCATCTGGATCTCTACCTTCTCTACCCCTTGACCCCGACTACTGTCAACGACCATCCGACTTCTCCAACCCTTGACCACGGCGAGCATCACGACTATTCTAACTTCTCCAACCCTGACCCGGCTATACGACCATCACTCTGCACTCCGGACGCGGTCTCGCCTCAGGCTCGCGGTTCCATCCTGTTTGTGGTGAGCACCCGTTACAAGTGGGCGGGGTTGATGTTCCACAAACTATAAGCAAATGTTAACCCTTAGCACGCTGGTCCCGTGCCGAGGGGAGCAGCACTTGGGGAGCCCCATCAGGCGTCCGCCTTTGGGGCAACGCAGATTTTCTGGCTCTTCCTGGGACTGCGTTTGCTCATCTTCCCTCCCCTGCCCTCCTCTATTTTTGCCATCACGGAGCCTCCCAATGACTGGGTTTTATGGCCGTACATTTATTCCCATTATGTTGCTCCATCTCCCCTACAGTCCCCACCCTATTAGTCTTGCAGTGTAGGAGGCAGTAGTATCCTGCGGTAGTTGAGGATGCAGTGTAGGAGGCAGTAGTATCCTGCGGTAGTTGAGGATGCAGTGTAGGAGGCAGTAGTACCCCCCCGGATCAGCGGTGCTGGAGATGGTCCCAGTCCGGGTGTAGAGACAAACATTCACTCGCATCCGCATGGAATCAATCAATGGTGGAGTTTCTCTGAGCTCAGAAGCTCACGCTAGCGTGATGACGTGTCACACAACACAGTTAAGTCCCTACGCGTTTCGTCACAGTCCACCTGACTTGATCAGGGTATGCATAGCAGAGTACACAGGCTCCTTAAATAGCCCATAGTTGCTTAGATACAGCCATATGGTATAATTAGCCTGAAAGTGTACTCAGCTATGCCAATTACGAGATATATTAATGCAGGGAGAACATTCAAAGTGAAGAAACATATATATATTGTACTATGCCACACTAGAAATATACATACAATATAAAAATATATGCAAACTTAAAATAAAATTAAGTGTTACAGAAGAATAATTGATATAGACATAATACTAAAAAAACGAGAATATTAATTTACAGATGCCAACTAAAACTGCAGATGATTCAAGAAAATAGATGATCATCTTACAACTAGACTAGTACCAGAGAATGAGGGTGAACTAACGAGACTAGAACCAGAGAATGAGGGTGAGCTAACAAGACTAGCACCAGAGAATGAGGGCGAGCTAACTAGACTAGCACCAGAGAATGAGGGCGAGCTAACTAGACTAGCACCGGAGAATGAGGGTGAGCTAACTAGACTAGCACCAGAGAATGAGGGCGAGCTAACTAGACTAGCACTAGAGAATGAGGCTGGGCTAACTAGACTAGTACCAGAGAATGAGGCTGAGCTAACTAGACTAGCACAAGAGAATGAGGGTGAGCTAATTGGACTAGTACCAGAGAATGAGGCTGTGCTAACTAGACTAGCACCAGAGAATGAGGCTGTGCTAACTAGACTAGCACCAGAGAATGAGGGTGAGCTAACTAGAAAATGAGGGTGAGTTAGACTGAGAGACATATGATTCCAAGGTAAAAATCCCTATTTGACTGCACACGGCAGTCAACAGATTTAACAGGAGGCCAATTTTGGACCAAACCTAGGTGAAGAGAACAGAACCTCAGGATTCTAGGTGACAACGAGAACTAGAGCGGAACAGGAGGAGAACAGGAAACAAGTTACCAGACATTAGTGTATACTACTGGGTGACCAGAGGTGTGTAGTCTCAATGAACCAATGTACTGGTGCCAATGCATTCATTAAAACCAGCAGGAGCAAGAGCAAATCCAATAGGGCTTACACAGGGTCTTGAGCCTATCCACCCATTCTCCAAGATATATATATATATATAGTGAAAGAAGTCCGCAGCACTCTGGAAGCAAAAATGTATTTATTCATTACATGAGGCAAACCAATGTATCCAGAGCAACGTTTTGGACCTCATTCGGTCCTTGCTCAAGCTTGATAACCTATATGATAACCAATGTGCCACACCTGGCTGAGGTCAAACAGCAGGAAATAAACACGTGGCGTTTGTGTTATAAAAGCGGTTATATGACAGATACTAATACTCCAGAACACAGTGATCCTCAACACAGGATCACTACACAAGTAATACAGCTTGTATCACAACACTACACACATAATACAGTTTATATCACAACACTACACATAAGCGCTGCGCAGGTGTGCGTCAGTGTCAGTTAGGAGTTGGCCACCCGATCCTGGGTACATGGGCCAATATGATGGTGCCGGCACACCATGGGAGCTCTTAATGCACTAAGTGTTGCAGGCCTGTGCTTCCCAAATGTGCTTCTGCACCACTGTAACTGCAGCCATTTCGGTCCCCTCCGAGGGTGATCGACACTCCGTGCACTTTCCGTTGTGGATCTGCTGGGCCTTGCTGCACCCGGTACTGTCCTCCCTCCCTTAGATCTCCACTCTCTCTCAGCGGGACTCAGACTGGCCCTGGGTCACACTCGATCGAGCCTGAACGCATTCAGGCTCATGCAGATCTGGCTCCATGTGTCATGGCCGCCCCTCTTAAAGTCTCCTCTTCCTCTTAGTCCCACCTCTTCCACGGCCTTTGTCATTGGCTGCTCTGATGTCCATCACCAGTCACATGCCCATAGCACACAGGAGAGGAACCTACCAGGGGCAGTGTGAGTGTGTTACTTGTGTAACACCCCTATCCCCCCCTTTCATTTGCTAGTACCAATTCCTTACCTGCTACGCCACAGGATTGGTGTATTAAAACAGACTATAAATATACTAAACCTCTGCAGCACACTCAGTGGACTGCACTGTGTACTATATGTTAAGTTCGCTTTTAGAGCCTGTGACATCACACAATCCCTGTGCCTTGGAGGTAGAGAATTGCTAATAGCATATGAATGGTCCTTGGTATACAGAATTGGTGTGATGTCACAGACTCTATAAATATACTTAACCTCTGCAGCACAGTGCACTGGACTACACTGTGTACAATATGTTAAGTTTGTTTTTGGAGTTAGACCACACCAATTCTGTGCGTCGCAGGTAGAGAATTGGTCTTGTAAATGAAAGGTCCAGCGTTCGATTCCTGTATGATGGTATAATTTATAAATGATAAAATATATAAAATTATACATTGTAATTAACATAAAATAATTTATAAATTATTTTATTTTACTTATAATGTTGTGGGAGGTTGCGTCCATATGAGAGAAAAAAATCAGGAAGTCAGACAGTGACAAGTGTTCGTTGCTAAACCAGGACAGGTTTATTCATTTGACAGTTTGTACAGATGGATTTCTATGTACCAGCTAGAAGCAGCAGCAAAGAATAAGAATAAGAATAATAATAAGAATAATAATAATAATAATAATAATAATAATAATAATAATATCTGCAGTGAAGTACAACCTTCACCTTCCACTCTCACTCTGATCTTCCAGCTGATCCCTCCTTAAATAGCATCAGACACCTGGTTCATTTAGGATCAAACCAAGTTCAGCCAACCACACAGGGGAAACATTTCCAAAAAATACACAAATTTAGAAAACATAAACTTGGCCTCACAAATACAGTTTTCTACAACAAAACAAAAGTAAATATCAACTGCATGTTTTTACTCTTGCAAAATAAGAAGTTACTCAATTGCAGTATCACCTGCCTTTAAACCCCTACAAATGGTATTATCCACCATATATGGTATTGCTGGCAGGAACCGCCCTCTCCTTTTACAGATTCTGCCCAACAGCAAACACCAAACCACCTTACCAAATCCTGCCACAGGTATAGTTCAGGTAAGAGTTTGTCTATATTTATTATACCTGGCCATTAATAATTAGCCCCCCTTCATCCCTGCTAGAACTGCCTGCATGTGTAAAATACATTAATTGTGCAGCAAATAAACCATTCCTGCCTCCATGTGACTGCCTTCAGGACACCACATGAAAAGTTAGTAAAGTTTAGGGGAACATAGAGTAACGATAGCTGGGCCCAGCAAAAAGAAAACAGAAAAGACAGACACAAGTGGTGCACTAATTGCAAGAAAACAAATTTGCACTTTACTCTACGCACAAATTTACAAGTAGCCCTGTCACAAATGTATCATTTATAAATTATTATTTTATTTATTTTATAATATTCCTAATAACCTCACTTAGTATCTGAGCCTTATTCCTAATAACCTCACTTAGTATCTGAGCCCTATTCCTAATAACCTCACTTAGTATCTGAGCCCTATTCCTTATAACCTCACTTAGTATCTGAGCCCTATTCCTTGTAACCTCACTTAGTATCTGAGCCCTATTCCTTGTAACCTCACTTAGTATCTGAGCCCTATTCCTAATAACCTCACTTAGTATCTGAGCCCTATTCCTAATAACCTCACTTAGTATCTGAGCCCTATTCCTAATAACCTCACTTAGTATCTGAGCCCTATTCCTAATAACCTCACTTAGTATCTGAGCCCTATTCCTAATAACCTCACTTAGTATCTGAGCCCTATTCCTAATAACCTCACTTAGTATCTGAGCCCTATTCCTAATAACCTCACTTAGTATCTGAGCCCTATTCCTAATAACCTAACTTCGTATCTGAGCCCTATTCCTAATAACCTCACTTAGTATCTGAGCCCTATTCCTAATAACCTCACTTAGTATCTGAGCCCTATTCCTAATAACCTCACTTAGTATCTGAGCCCTATTCCTAATAACCTCACTTAGTATCTGAGCCCTATTCCTAATAACCTCACTTAGTATCTGAGCCCTATTCCTAATAACCTCACTTAGTATCTGAGCCCTATTCCTAATAACCTCACTTAGTATCTGAGCCCTATTCCTAATAACCTCACTTAGTATCTGAGCCCTATTCCTAATAACCTCACTTAGTATCTGAGCCCTATTCCTAATAACCTCACTTAGTATCTGAGCCCTATTCCTAATAACCTCACTTAGTATGGTATAGGGGTGTGTGTATGTGTCCATTGGCAATAACAATATAGCAATATACATTATAATTAAAAATAAAATAATTATTTTATATAATAAGTTAATTATTTTATTTCAATTTTAATTCAAATGTATAATTTATCAATAATGAATATTTTATCATTTATAAAATGTATAAATGATACCATATCATACAGCACACACAGCTGTCTCTTACACATACAAGTACTCTGTAATTCCATCCCTATATACCAATAGGAACCACATAGTATCTACGCACACTTTTAGTAACGCTACCTACCGCCTCTTACATTTCCACACCTACCCTCACCATTGATATACACTCCCAATCCACACACACCTTTTGTAAAGCACTGTATACACTGTGGGTACATTTATATTTACACACACACACACACTTGAATTAAAATGTGTGTTGTGTGGTATGAAGGTCGTTTTGTGACTTCATGCGCTTTGGAATTGAAGTCTCGCGCATTGCGTGATCATGTTGAGTGCCTGTTTAATACAATTTAAATGGAAACAGAATTTTGTGTACGTTTGTATGTGTAACTTGTACTACTAAATATAAATGATTAGTGTAGTATTGTTAATAATAGCCGTACTGTTAACCTATGTAATGAAACCTCCGTGCTGCGGGAAACCCACTCGTTGTTACAGAGAAACTTCATTCTGCGCTAACGATACAAACAGACTTTTTAAGATTTGCACCAGGTTCAACTTGGCGATTTTGACGCTGCACGCAAGTGCTGCACGGTTTGTCATTTTCATGCGTCAATTTTACGCCCAAAAACGCCATTTGCAAAGATTTCTTTTTTCACAAAGGCAGAAATACATCAATAAATACAAATAAAGCAGCCATTAAATGTGACGAGCACGGTCTAATGTAATCCATTATCTTTCAGTAAAGTGTCTGCTTTCCTCGTGATTTATCTCAGAAACATCTCTCCCGACTCGCGCAGAACGGAGAGCAGCTCTTGGTAACTCAAGTGTCCACAAGTATATATTAATGTAAGTGCTGAGTACAAGTAGCTAACAGCAGATCTGAACAGGACGGAAACCTCTGTGCTCCGTTGTATGAGTTTATAGCACGAAAGAGGAGCGAATAAATCCAGCATTTGTTTCATAAACGAAATACTTCTGCGTTGTTAAAAAAAAAAAAAAAAAAAGCTTTGTATCATTTTGGGGATGAATATAGATTAATTAGCTATTAGGATTCACCGATTTTAATTTTTGAGAACAAAGCAAAACATCTACAAATGGAAATTCAACATGAATTAAAGTTACGCGTCACAATCACGTTTAACGTATTTATTCTATATTGTATCATTTTCCTTCCATATTTGTACCGCTTCATGTCGCATTTTTAAGCGGAAGGTCCCCTGGTGCCATCAAAGATACGAACCGCGCCATATCAGCGTGTCCCCTGCGCTGTCTGATCTTAGCCCGGTGCTAACACTAATTCTGCGTGTCCCCTGCACTGTCTGATCTTAGCCCGGTGCAAACACTAATTCTGCGTGTCCCCTGCACTGTCTGATCTTAGCCCGGTGCAAACACTAATTCTGCGTGTCCCCTGCGCTGTCTGATCTTAGCCCGGTGCAAACACTAATTCTGCGTGTCCCCTGCACTGTCTGATCTTAGCCCGGTGCAAACACTAATTCTGCGTGTCCCCTGCACTGTCTGATCTTAGCCCGGTGCAAACACTAATTCTGCGTGTCCCCTGCGCTGTCTGATCTTAGCCCGGTGCAAACACTAATTCTGCGTGTCCCCTGCACTGTCTGATCTTAGCCCGGTGCAAACACTAATTCTGCGTGTCCCCTGCGCTGGCTGACCTTAGCCCGGTGCTAACACTAATTCTGCGTGTCCCCTGCGCTGTCTGACCTTAGCCCGGTGCTAACACTCATTCTGCGTGTCCCCTGCACTGACGGATCTTAGCCCGGTGCAAACACTAATTCTGCGTGTCCCCTGCGCTGGCTGACCTTAGCCCGGTGCAAACACTCATTCTGCGTGTCCCCTGCGCTGGCTGATCTTAGCCCGGTGCAAACACTAATTCTGCGTGTCCCCTGAGCTGGCTGATCTTAGCCCGGTGCAAACACTCATTCTGCGTGTCCCCTGCACTGGCTGACCTTAGCCCGGTGCTAACACTAATTCTGCGTGTCCCCTGCACTGTCTGACCTTAGCCCGGTGCAAACACTAATTCTGCGTGTCCCCTGCGCTGTCTGATCTTGCCCGGTGCAAACACTAATTCTGCGTGTCCGCTGCACTGACTGATCTTAGCCCGGTGCAAACACTAATTCTGCATGTCCCCTGCACTGAGTGATCTTAGCCCGGTGCAAACACCAATTCTGCGTGTCCCCTGAGCTGTCTGATCTTGCCCGGTGCAAACACTAATTCTGCGTGTCCCCTGCACTGACTGATCTTAGCCCGGTGCAAACACTAATTCTGCATGTCCCCTGAGCTGTCTGGTCTTAGCCCGGTGCAAACACTAATTCTGCGTGTCCCCTGCGCTGTCTGACCTTAGCCCGGTGCAAACACTCATTCAGCGTGTCCCCTGAGCTGTCTGGTCTTAGCCCGGTGCAAACACTAATTCTGCGTGTCCCCTGCGCTGGCTGATCTTAGCCCGGTGCAAACACTAATTCTGCGTGTCCCCTGCACTGACTGATCTTAGCCCGGTGCAAACACTAATTCTGCGTGTCCCCTGCGCTGGCTGATCTTAGCCCGGTGCAAACACTAATTCTGCGTGTCCCCTGCACTGACTGATCTTAGCCCGGTGCAAACACTAATTCTGCGTGTCCCCTGCACTGGCTGACCTTAGCCCGGTGCTAACACTAATTCTGCGTGTCCCCTGCGCTGGCTGACCTTAGCCCGGTGCTAACACTCATTCTGCGTGTCCCCTGCACTGTCTGATCTTAGCCCGGTGCAAACACTAATTCTGCGTGTCCCCTGCACTGGCTGATCTTAGCCCGGTGCAAACACTCATTCTGCGTGTCCCCTGCACTGACTGATCTTAGCCCGGTGCAAACACTAATTCTGCGTGTCCCCTGCGCTGGCTGATCTTAGCCCGGTGCAAACACTAATTCTGCGTGTCCCCTGCGCTGGCTGATCTTAGCCCGGTGCAAACACTAATTCTGCGTGTCCCCTGCGCTGGCTGATCTTAGCCCGGTGCAAACACTAATTCTGCGTGTCCCCTGCACTGGCTGATCTTAGCCCGGTGCACTGTAACATGACTGCAGAAGTTTGTGCCTCCAAGGCTAACTACTTGGCCAATTTGCAGAGTCGGGGAGCACGAGCTTCACATGTTCACCTGTCCTTAGCGTGTCCCCTGCACCGCATGTTCACCTGTCCTTAGCGTGTCCCCTGCACCGCATGTTCACCTGTCCTTAGCGTGTCCCCTGCACCGCTTGTTCACCTGTCCTTAGCGTGTCCCCTGCACTGACTATACCTGACATCTGAGGGCTATTTTAAGATCCTTGTCTTGTCACTGTCACAGCACAGATGGAAGCATGAATATTATTTGGAGGAGCGCACACCCGCAGAACTAAGAAATAGTTGCTAAGAGAGAGATTTTTTAATAAGTAAGCAGCAATTATTGGCAGATCGCTCGGTCGCGGCGTTAGCAGCAGCATACATTTCAGAGGAGGATATCAGAGGCGAGGAATAGTCTCGGATGAGAAGAGCGCTGTCCCCCAGCACTGCAAGAGAAGGCGAATGTTCCTTTCCACAAAGCAACGTGGAGAATTCACCTGAAAGGTAATGTCAGGGCCCTGAGCAAGTATTCCTTTTACTATCAGCCGGGGCACTGAGACAGCCACCAAGTGTGCAACTACCTGCTATTAACCCCTGTGTATCCAGAGGGGACTCCTTCACGTCACTGCAGCACAAGGTGCAGTGTTGGTCTTCACTGCACAGCTGCTGCTTTCGAGACCCTCTGGGAAATGTCACGTTATTTATATATTATATAACATGTATGCAGGCATTTCGATAGCAACAGCTTTATCTTAATTGTCATGTGTTTTGACCATGATGCATGTAAGGAATTAGGAGATAATAAATTAACCATTTAACCTTCACAAGGATGTCATTTTTAAATGAAAGAGGCATGTATTGAAATCAGCTCCAATAATGGTTCCAGCCAGCATCACGTCCTGATGTTTGTTGTATGGGAATTATGCAACGTGGCGTCTTCAGTTCATTTGATATCTTACATCCAGCTGTTTGGGTAAAGGTTAAATAGGTCAGCTGGGTCTTACTTTTGAGAAGTGGCTGCTTGATTTATTTCTGTAAAATATCATCACTTTTTCTCATGTGAATTTACTTGCTTTTTGCTGCTAGCAGTTCTCTCATCTACTGCATCTACATTATATGTTACACATAGACAAATACCCCTGTATGTGCAAGCAAGTATAAGCCGTGTTTTAATAAGGACAATGTATATTATAGCCATCAGCCACATCATATATTGTATATTATTGGTCCACACTTCGATCCCTGTTTTCAGCTGTAAATAGCATGTTTCCAGGGCTACTTCTCCAGAAAACCATGTTACATAGTAGATGAGGTTGAAAAAAGACGTACATCCATCAAGTTCAACCTATGCTAAATTTAGACCACAGATACTTTAGCCTATATATATACTATACTTACTTATTGATCCAGAGGAAGCAAACAAAAAACCCCAGTGACATATCATCCAATGATATCTCATAAGGGGAAAAATAAATTCCTTCCTGACTCCAAGAATTGGCAATTGGATTAATCCCTGGATCAACATCCTACCCATGTATACTTATTTGGTGTATCCCTGTATACCTTTCCTTTTTAAAAAGATGTTCAACCATTTTTTTAACAAATCTGTTGTATCTGCCATCACAGTCTCCATGGGTAATGAATCCCACACTGTAACTGCCCTTACTGTAAAGAACCCTTTCATTTGTTGCTGGTGAAATCTCGTTTCCTCCAACCTTAAGGCCTCGGTCCCGCTGCGCTCGTTGGCGCGGGCGGCAATGTAGCGAGTTCCCCACCAGCAGGGGAATCCTCGCGAGCCGGTCCCGGTCCCCACTGGTGGCACAGCTGACTACACGCTGTCGCGCGTCAGCCGCTGGAGACACCAGAGAATGGTGTTTTCTAGCTTTGACGCGTGACGTGGTGTGGCTGTGAGCCAATGGGGAGGGGAGGCTGCGGGAGGAGGAGAGGCTTCGGGGAGCGGGGAGGAGTGTGGAGTGAAAGCAGGTGAGTGCCTTTCTCTGTGTGTGTGTCTGTGTGTGTGCGTGCGTGCCTGTCTGTGTGTGTATGTGTGTGCCCGAGTGCGTGAGTGCCTGCCTCTGTCTGTCTGTGTGTGTGTGTGTGTGTGTGTGTGTGTGTGTGTATGAGTGCGTGAGTGCCTGCCTGTGTGTGCGCGCGTGTGTGTATGAGTGCGTGAGTGCCTGCCTGTGTGTGTGTGTGTGTGTGTATGTATGTATGAGTGCCTGCGTGTGTGTGTGTTTAATACTTACCGAAGCTCCAGCTCCAGCCCGAGTCCGTGGAGGGAGGGGGGGGGGGGAGAGTAGCGGGTCCCTCCGCTCAAGCCACGCCCCCCCTCCCTGTCAAACCGCCCACCACCCGCCCACCTCCCGCTCCGGCTCCCGCTCCCTACAGACCGCATATCGCGGTCTGTGTATCTCAGCGCACCGCCTGTCAGCAGTGCGGGTGCGCTGACTCTGGGAGCGGGGCCTTAGCCTAAGGGATAGCCCCGAGTCCTTTGTACTGCCTGTGGGATGAATAGTTCTCTTGAAAGCTCCTTGTATTTTCCCTGAATATATTTGTATATAGTTATCATATCCCCTCTTAGACGCCTCTTTTCTAATGTAAATAAATCTAATTTAGCTAGCCTCTCCTCATAAGTTAGAATGTCCATCTCCCGTATTCATTTGGTGGCTCTCCTCTGCACTCTCTCTAGTTCCATAATGTCTTTTCTTAGGAGTGGTGCCCAAAACTGTACTCCATATGAATGCTCTAGAGAAATATCTGAGACATAATTGGCCCTTATTCTGTAAGGTGTGCTAAGTGCAGATGGCATTGCCAATCACGCCTTACAGAATAAGGGGCGCTGTCTCCCTGCGGGGTATTACATCGCATGCGGCTTCTTACATGATCATTTCTTACAAAAGGTCTTGGGATTGTTTTTGGTCTCATCAAATCAAAGCCAGAAGATATCCCATAAGGGGCACGTCTGTGCCAGGCACCATTGTTCCGATCCTGTACATAACACTCAGTTTGCAGAGGCGGATATCTTTCATATTCCTTCCTTCTGCAACTAGGGCAAAACGTGTAAAAAAATATCAAATGCATTCATTAGTTACAATGACGTTTTTTCACAACTTGGATGTTAAACATTAATTTAATAAAAGGTCATCAAACTTTGGCCAAAGAAACTGGTCAGAAATTACCTGAACACGCGGGTTCTGTCACTAACCCTATCACTGCCAGGGATCAGCAACACATCGCACAGGGATTCTCACCTAGACATGAAAAATACCTTTATACATAGATGCACACGACCTCTTTACTGCAAAGGGTGTTTGTGCCCTTGATTTGAACCCCCACACCGCCATCTTTAAATCTGCCGGGCTTCACAATGCACAGTAAACCAGCAGTAACCATTGCTCTGCCCACGTGTGTACGTGGCTCGGTGGCTGTGCTGTGGGCCACTTGATCAGTGACATGTACAAGCCCAATGATCACCAGAATGGGATATTTGGGGGTTTCGCCGCGACAAAATGACCGCCGGCGATCGGGCGCGGATGGATCCTCCACCTCTGGAATCCCCGCCGGCTGCCACATCTGAAGTAAGTTTTATTAGCGGTTAGGGTAGGGGGTTTAATTTACAGGGTTTTAGCGGTTAGGGTAGGGGTTTTAGGATAAGGGTTTAGGGTACGGGATTTTAGGTAGGCGGTGTTAGGTTAAGGGATTAGGGTAGGGAGTTTTAGGGTAAGGGATTAGGGTACGGGATTTTAGGTAGGCGGTGTTAGGTTAAGGGATTAGGGTAGAGAGTTTTAGGATAAGGGATTTAGGGTAGGATTTTTTAGGGTAAGGGATTAGGGTACGGAGTTTTAGGGTAAGAGATTATGGTATGGGGTTATAGGGTATGGGTGTTTAGGCTGTTAGCGGCTAAGTGGCCGGGGGCAGAAGGTTCCGGCGGCAAAGTACCGGCAGTCACTTGGTTGCGGTTAAACGGGTACAACCAAATGGCCTAGATCGATGATCGCTGGGTTTCTGGGATAAACATCCCAAGGTAACGACTCCGTGAGCTTCAACGCGGGGTGCTGAGGGAGACCCCAATATGCCTTCAACGCGGGGTGCTGAGGGTGACCCCAATATGTCTTCAACGCGGGGTGCTGAGGGTGACCCCAATATGCTTTCAACGCGGGGTGCTGAGGGTGACCCCAATATGCTTTCAACGCGGGGTGCTGAGGGTGACCCCAATATGACACCCAGTGTTTCGTTTAATTATTATCTTTCATTTATAATACACCAATATATTCCGTAGGGCAGTACAATAGGGTTGGAGGCCGAAAACAGTAAAATAACCAGTATTAACGTACTTTGTTACATTAGGTAAGGAGCGCCCTGCCCTGAGGAGCTAACACTCTATAAGAACGGGTACGTGGAAACCAAAGGCGCAGGGGGTTCAAATATCTCACCCAGACCAATAACATAGCAGCTGTAATATCAGCGAAAGGCTGTATACATGTCTGTATACATGTCTGTATACATGGCTGTATATACATGTCTGTATACATGGCTGTATATACATGTCTGTATACATGGCTGTATATAAATGTCTGTATACATGGCTATATCCATGGCTGTATATACATGTCTGTATACATGGCTGTATATACGTCTGTACACATGGCTGTATATACATGGCTGTATATACATGTCTGTACACATGGCTGTATACATGGTTGTATATACATGTCTGTACACATGGCTGTACACATGGCTGTATACACGTCTGTACACTGATGTGGAAACGCTCATGATAATCTCACACATTTTCAATGGTCAGTATCTGAACATCTCAGACTGCTGTTGGTGTCACACAGTACATCTATTATATAAGCAAACTAACTTTCCTGTCAGTCTAAAGGCCTTTGTTGCACAGGGATTTTAATAGCAATAAATACACTTTATTTTTATATGTTATTGTTCGTCGTATTTTATTAGTAATTTTTGTATAAAAAATAAATAAAATAAAAAATAAATTATCGGGGTCACTTCTTGCTTCCTACTGGTTTGAAAGTTTTTTATTTACTCTTGTCTGGCTAATTGTTGATCTGCAAAACTTCTATGAATAATGGGGAGTCGACATATTGCAAGCTGTCACTTCCCGGAGTTTCCATGGAAAGAAAGCACATTGCACACTCTCCAGATTTCATTTTCCATCTGCAAAAAAGCCTTTTTGTGACCAGAATACATCTTCGTAAAACAGCCGCACAGAATTGCAAGTCGCTGATCAGTCCCAAATGTTTCTAAACAGCTGTTTGTTTTATTTCCCCAGCATTTCAGCAAGCTAGCATTGTCAGGCTATTCTTCTCTGATGTAACCGGCTGTTAGTTTTATTCAAACATCCTCAATATCATTTGATTCAATGCGTTCTGCAGTGCGTGGCTTTTTTAAGAAGCCTTGATTAGCACTTGTGGGCTGTTACAATGAAAAGAAGTCATCTGAATATAAAATAACTTACAAAGCTGAAAGAAAACCAACAAAGGCGTTTTATTGGGTCACAAAACAGGCTTCAGAAATATAATCTGCTTGTTTTCTCTCTCTCCAGATCCCAGCGCCCTGTAACAAAACTTCCTAAACTGCTCTGCAACCAAAGGTTGTTAGCTTTCAAAATGATGTTAGGATAATGATTAGCGCTCGGCCAGAGGTTATTTAGTGTGTTGTGTCTGATAGCGTACGCTCAATACCTGAGACATTAGTTTAAAGGTAGTCCTCGCTATCCAACGTTTCACATCACAAGGAATGGCATTTCCAACGCTTTACAATGCAACCCTAAGGGCCATTTTTTGATGCTGGAATGCGCTATCCAGCGCCTGAATGCGTTATCCAACGCTCACCGCCACTGATTAACACGGGACTCCCTATCTAACGCTACTTCCAGAACGGATCCCGTTGGATAACCGAGGACTGCCTGTATTGGCTTATTTAGTAACGACGTGCCAGAGGAGATGCGTTCTGTTAGCTGCAGACGCGGCCAGTGACTGGGCGCTAGGATCTTTGGCGTCTCTGCACATCTGCAGCTGCACAATCTCCTGACATACTGTACACAGGCTGGTCTCCTCCTGCGCTCATCAAAACCATTTACCTTCTCACAGTGCAGAATCCCTCGCTCGCATCTGCTAATTAATTACACTTTTTTTTTCTCATTGCAGGTGGCTATTATTGCAGGAAATTTTGAACTTGCGGAGTTTATTAAAAACCACAAGGAAACGGATATTGGTAAGTAAATGGACATGTTTTTTTTTTTTTTTTTACGTGTACAATCATTCATTTTAATTTGTTTTTGCTGGATTGGGTCAGCTGTTCGGGTCCATCTGTTAGCGTGTGCTAGGGATCCATGGAGCACAACATTGTATCATAAGGGGGCAACAGCACCAATCGAAAAGTTATCACATAAATATCACAGAGGGACATACAATAGAAATCTGAGTGTTACTTTAGTGTCAGCTGCTCTTCCAGCCCCAGCGCCAGGAAGTACTCTATTGTCAAAGAACTAAAAGCTGTAGAGATCAGAGAGGGCAGCCTCCGTGTGTAGAGAGAGACCCCCTCCCGCTTCTTCGTAACGCGTGTATTGAGCCCAAACACATTTTATTCTGGTTGTAAGACGATAGAGTTACAGCAGAATGAATTCAGGCGTCGCCAGCTGAACACTTGCGTTTCCCACATACAGAAGTGGTGGGTTTTTTACACAGTGACCATTACCAGAGAGGAATTCAGAACAAGCTTCGGGTGTTGAATGTTATCTATATTTCTAGTACATAATTAAAGGTTTATAAACTTGAGTTCGCTCCTTCCTACAAGCCTGAAAGTTTAGTTTATACCCATATGTATTTCTCATTGCTCGGCCATCCATATACCGGTGTCGTCACTATGTATCTGCAATCTGAATGTCTCTTCAGTTGCTAAATGAGTACAAAAGCATTCTCGTATTCTTCTTGCGCGTCAGTTATCCTATAGACATGGGAACAACTTATTGATAATTAGATGTCTTCAAGACTTCAAAACTTCTGCTGTTTCCCACATGTTTAACACCGTTTGTAACTGTAACTTGTGATGTTGTCCACATTACTCTGTGCCCGGGACATACGTGAAAACGAGAGGTTACTCACAATGTATATTTTCCTGCTTAAATATTTTATAAGTAAAACAAAATTAAAGAACTCATAAGCACATATTCACAAAGCGCTGTTAAAGCAGCAAAACATGTGAAATCTTATGTTTGTTTTCTTAAAACTTTTTTTTAATGAGTTTTAAAGCATCCTTTGATTTCTATAGCAGGGTTTAACCCACCTTCCCAGCAGTGCAAGATCTTTGCAACACTTTCCTGTTTAGGATAATTTGTTGCAACTGTCCCCAGCAGTTTGAGCTGCAACTATAACAATAGATAATGTTACCTTAGTAATATAAGGGATACATTGTAGCTGCTGCGTTACACTGACTGAAGCAGCCATTATGTTAGTAACACCATAAGGATTTTGACAGATTTATAACAGGAACACCAAACGATTGTCAGCTTACTGTAGTTAAGAATGTACAAATATACATTGTCACACGCTTTACATATGTAAAGGAGAAGAATGTGGAAAGTAGTATTTATTGCTGCTTTAAGTCAGAGTCCGTAGCGTGACGTTACCTAAACCAGGACTGGACATTCTATTCCCTGAGTTAACACCGTGTCATCAAAGGTAATTAGTCGCAATGCAATGGCCGTTATTGCGTTGTTGTTGCATTAACTTCCAATAACATGATATTAGGTACGTCTTCGCGTTACTCCAATCCTGACCCTGAAATAGGTATTTATCTCGAGTCGGAAAAGAGATGAGGGAAATAACTGCGTAAATAATGCTACGTTAGGTAAATCATACCTACGTGTGTTGTTACACTTACCCAGACCCGGCAAAACCCCTATTTCAGGGTATAAATGTGAGTAACTCCTGTTATATACGACGCAACCAATGTAACGCGGCGTCTCCGTGTTCACCTTTAATGTTAGAGGATATGCGATGTGATGGTACGGCATGATTTGCACGTCGTTATCGCTAATGTATATTATAGTTGGCTCTATGCTCTTTACAGGAGAAAACACGGCGTTCACATCATGTTACAGCTCAACCCCGTTATAGCGCGATCCGTTACAACGCGAATCCGCTTATTACGCGATGCGAGCGTGGCTCCCAATGTTCGTATTTATGAATACTTTACAACACGATTATTGGTATCTTAAATACTTTATTGTACAACGCATACAATGGTACATTATTTCTAACGCGATTCGCTTATAGCGCGATGTGATTCTTTGGACCCCAAGCACCGCGTTATAAGGGGGTTGAGCTGTATTATCTTTTGAAGATACACGGTTAGTGTTTACATGACATTATGTGGCATTACATGACATTATGTGACATTACATGACATTACGAGACTGATCAGTGCGCAGTCAGAATACAATCATTCCCTTCGGAGTTATGTAACCGCCAGTAATGCATGTTCGGCGTGCGATCAGGGAACGTAGCTAACGCTTTCATGAACGTTAATCAATCATCATATTAACTCCCTCACCACCAGAGAGGTCTATAACCATACCGGCAGACATGTTGTGCATTGAATTATTCATGCGATATTTATCTGGGTCAGTGCTGGTAAATGAAACCTGCATTGGATATGTTTGATTGTAGAAGTAGATGCAAGCACTTGGATATACATAGTTACAGTTACATTTCGAACTCCAGGAGGTTGGCATATTATTTTGCATGCGTGGAGAATATACAGCTCACGTATTTGCAGTATTATTATCAATAATATGAGGAATACCCTGCGTTGTCCGGAAACACCTTACCATAAACATATTACAGAAAAGACCGCTGGTGACTAAGACCATTAAGCACAACTCAGAAACCAGTGTGTACCAGTGTGTACCAGTGTGTGCCAGTGTGTATCCTACATAGTATTAGGAGGTGCGTGAATGATGTGCCAGATACAGTATGTGCGGTTATTGCATATACGTGTCATTTCTAATGATCATAACACAGATGACCAGCATGGTATTTTATTTTCTGAACATGGGAGAATAATGCAGGTTGTGTTCCCTGCTGGGGCTTTTAGTTGTAATGTTGTGTAAGATTGCTGCATATTGATTGGGTTCTAGTGGCTTGGCCACAGATGGAGACTAAAGCCTGCTCCTTCTGCCCTGCTCCAGAGGCTGCTGTGTAATTGCTGTAACTGCATCTGTCAAAATCTCCAAGGAGACAAATCTAGGAAGTGCAGGCACAGTAGGAAAAAAAAAATGTTTACTTGGCATTTTAATAATCATCTCGGGGTATTAAAGAATGAATTACCATCGTTGCTGGAGCATCAGATTATAGGATGACCTGAGATGAGAGCTACTGTAACGTTTTACAAACCGCCAGAGATCACCAAAATATACAGTGCGTTCACTTTTTAGTAGCGTGTCCCAGAGATCAGTATCAAGGAATGAGGCAGCCACACTGCTTGGGTCATAAAAGCACCGCAGTGATGGGAGTATGGATACTTAATAACAATACTTCAATGCTTTTGTCAAAATTGCGGAAATTCATAGATTCAACAATTTTCCTGGAAACTCCTTCCAAAGGGTTATTCCGTCGACGTATATAACATAACATGACAGGGCAGCAGGGGATAGGGACTGTGACAGACGCATGGACACTTATATTATATATATTTATTTATAACAACGTTTATATAGCGCCGCTGAGGAAACGTTACTAAATGCTAAGTTGTTATGAAGGACATACAGATATAATTGGGTGTTAAGGTTTGGCATATTTGTTAAGAAAGGAAGGAGGATGGATCAATGGCATTGAAAAATATATCTAATTCTAGGCACTATGTTTCCACTGGATTCTTCTTCTCCTTTCAGTCGCGTACGACTTTCGGCCACTCTATCGGTCAGTGTGCTCCATATCTTCCGATCTCTCACGGCTTCTTTCAATTCTGCTACGTTCAGTCCAGTGTCTTTCTTGATGGTATCTAGCCAGCGAGTTCTTGGGCGGCCTCTTCCTCTCTTGCCACCGATCATTCCAAGCACGACGTCCTTCTCAAGCGACTCGCTTCGCATGATGGGACCAACATAGGAGAGCTTCTGCCTTGTGATCTTGGGCCCCAGTGAGATTTTCAGTTTGGTCCGTTCCAGAACTGCTTGGTTCGTTATTGTGGCTGCCCACGGGATGCGGAGCACACGTCTCCAGCAATATTACAGAACCACGATTAGAGTGAAAATGAACCGGCACGATTAACCACAAGTTTTCTTTAAGGAATAAGGCCTCAGTTGGCAGCTGTGATCCAAGCATGGTGGACTGAGCTGGATTCCTGGCACAGGTTTAATCAGCAGAACCCTCTACAAATGGCTCACGATGCACATTCTCTGCTCTGGCATTCCTCCCTTCCCAAATTAATTAGTTGCCATTCTTTTCCTTTTTTTTAATTTTTATTTTATTCATTTCAGAGTACGGGGTAAGTAATAGATTAAAACCTGTGGCGAGTAGGAAAAGTTAATCCCTGATTGTTTTCATCCAGCCTACAGCTGTCTCCGAGTAAATGAGCACAGCCTGTTTAGTCGGCAGCATGTGCTAAACGCTGCATTTACTATGGCTGCTAAAAGATGGGGTTACCGAATGGAGGCGGCGATAAGCCGGGGATCTGAGGCTCCCCTTAGATATACTGAAGCAGATATTAAATACATTACAAGATGATAACCTTCTGCTTTGGATAACCGCATTGGAAGCTTTCTGGGGGCCTGGCTGTGACTTGTCAGATGGATTGAATGACATGGGCTGTTCCTCTTCGTGCGAGACAGGTTGGTCCTCTCGTTGTTCCCACGCCCCGCAGATAGAAGCGAGATGCTTTGTTTTTCTATTTTGGAGCTGGTGTGCGAGTTTCTGGAGTCGATTAACAGACTAACAAATACTTGGATACTGTTGCTAGGTTTCCAGTCGGAGAGCCTGTATAATTATATGTGGATGTGTGCGGGTGCCTTTAAATCCGTTTTATTTTTAATGTAATAATTTTAAAGACACTTCTATAATTACTACAGAAAGTAATGTGTAGTTGGTACAATCTGGCAGGGAAGTGCACACATCTGTTCTCTGATATAGATGTAACGGATTATGTGAGTAGGGTTCATTAAAATGTGCTTTTGTATTGCGTGTCCCTTTTAATGCAATTTGTGCTCATACGGTTCGGCTGCGTCCATAGAAGGACAAGCCGCGCTGAGCCGTGCGAACGCTCCGCGCTGAGCCCCTGCATCCTCAATGAGGATGTCTTTAGAGGGGGCTCACGCGAGCGTCCGCAGGCGTGCTGAGGAGTTGTATTTTTCAGCCGACAGCCAAGCTGTTTTTCAGCGCACTGTCGGCTGAAAACATCCAATCGGTGCGAAGCAGTGTCAACGTCACCGCGCCGTGACGTTGACATCAGTTCGTCGCGGACGATTGGCCCAGCGACATCACTGCCCCGCCTCTCCCCACCTCCCCCCCGCCTCCCTATGGCGCCCGCTGGCTCGCCTGCATGTGCATGAAATTGCACAGCTTCAACAGGCGAGCCTCAGTGTCAGCGCTGTTCAGCACGGCTCCCCCCCCCTCTATGGACGCAGCCTTCCATTCACATTGGAGAGATGCTGTGTGATGCAGCATACGGCAGCCATATATTTTAACCAGATTGTTATTATTTAATTTCACCTTTAATAATAAATACCTGCTTGTGTCCAAAGAGGTATATTCATATTCTTATCGTGCCCAATATCCCTATTAGCCAAATGTGGGTAATAGTACTTTTTGGCCATTAAGCATTACAAATAGACACTCTTCACTTGCATCCCATTCACCTCTCGGCCCTGGAAACCAGCATGGATGCTAACCTCTCTGGTCCTTCTAGTGATTACACACAATGCTATCCTTTCCTCCTACTTTTCTCCGTCTCTCTCCTCCGGAAATCCTTCCAATGGCTCCACGTCAAACTCTGCATTACTCAAAACATTCTCCTTCTCTCCTGCAAGCTCGACCGTGCACCACCCCTCGCTCTCTGCTCTACTTGTCTCTACAGCACTCTCAACCACTTGTTACTCTTGGCTCCTTACCCGTGAAACCCCCTCTCCCGCCCCAGCATTCGCCTACCCACATCCCTTCCCTTCTTCAAGCCACGCCTGAAACCTCACCTCTTCAGTGACGCGTTGGGTTAGTTTGGTCCTGCGGCTCGCTCTCGCACGCCTGACGCACTTACAGATGTAGCAAGACGTGAGTGTCTTCTGTCCCGCTGCCACCTCTGGTGGTCTCGGCACTGGAGGATTAACGATGTGGGGAGTTCCATTTGGACCGTGCAGACGCTTGCTTCTTTGACTGCGGTGCCAAGGGACAGTGAGTCTTTCTCCGTCTGTACTTACACCCTCACGTATGCGTACATTGCACATGCTCCTATTGAATTCTGTGCATTTAGCATAGGGACCTGCTTCTGGGACTTCCCGGGACGTTGGTTAGCAGGCCTGTCATTATTTGATCAAAGGATGTAACCAAAAGTCTCCTTTGTCTTACAGACTTAGGTTTCAATATGTATATTTATTTCCCCATTTATTGTTATTCCAATGGGAGAAGCGCAGGGATAAACGTTCTGTTTTTTCACATATGTATGGCCAATCTTTTCACCAGCACCATGCTCCTTACACGGAGAAGCGCAGTGACTATATATATATATATATATATATATATATATATATATATATATATATATATATATATATATATATATATATATATACACATATTTGTTTTACATTTCCTGTTGTATTCTGCAAATCTTCCATTATTCCGTGTTCATTATAAGCTCTGTAGGGCGCTATATAAATAAAAAATGTACTGCATTATTTTTTCATGAAGAAATATAAAGCGATAGATTGATACAAAAATCCTCGACTACAGCTATGGGGATGATTTTTTTAAAGACCTTTGGCTTCAGGATACTTACAGATCTCCATAATATGCATAAGACTGGGATAACGTAACCATGTCCTGGCTTGTTTATACTATTGTAGTTTGTAATGTGTTACTTACAGCTCACCGACTCCGTCAAAGCAAAATGAAACAATAAAATCTAATATTTCCGTTGAAATCTGAATATAAAATACAGTTTATTTTGTCATAAGCCTGGGGCGGGTTACTAGGATATGGGATGCTGCTCTCCAGTAGGACCTGGGGCGGGTTACTAGGATATGTGATGCTGCTCTCCAGTAGGACCTGGGGCGGGTTACTAGGATATGTGATGCTGCTCTCCAGTAGGACCTGGGGCTGGTTACTAGGATATGTGATGCTGCTCTCCAGTAGGACCTGGGGCGGGTTACTAGGATATGTGATGCTGCTCTCCAGTAGGACCTGGGGCGGGTTACTAGGATATGTGATGCTGCTCTCCAGTAGGACCTGGGGCGGGTTACTAGGATATGTGATGCTGCTCTCCAGTAGGACCTGGGGCAGGTTACTAGGATATGTGATGCTGCTCTCCAGTAGGACCTGGGGCAGGTTACTAGGATATGTGATGCTGCTCTCCAGTAGGACCTGGGGCGGGTTACTAGGATATGTGATGCTGCTCTCCAGTAGGACCTGGGGCGGGTTACTAGGATATGTGATGCTGCTCTCCAGTAGGACCTGGGGCGGGTTACTAGGATATGTGATGCTGCTCTCCAGTAGGACCTGGGGCGGGTTACTAGGATATGTGATGCTGCTCTCCTGTAGAACCTGGGGCGGGTTACTAGGATATGTGATGCTGCTCTCCAGTAGGACCTGGGGCGGGATACTAGGATATGTGATGCTGCTCTCCAGTAGGACCTGGGGCGGGTTACTAGGATATGTGATGCTGCTCTCCAGTAGGACCTGGGGCGGGTTACTAGGATATGGGATACTGCTCTCCAGTAGGACCTGGGGCGGGTTACTAGGATATGTGATGCTGCTCTCCTGTAGGACCTGGGGCGGGTTACTAGGATATGTGATGTTGCTCTCCAGTAGAACCTGGGGCAGGTTACTAGGATATGTGATGTTGCTCTCCAGTAGGACCTGGGGCGGGTTACTAGGATATGTGATGTTGCTCTCCAGTAGAACCTGGGGCAGTTACTAGGATATGTGATGTTGCTCTCCAGTATGACCTGGGGCGGGTTACTAGGATATGTGATGCTGCTCTCCAGTAGAACCTGGGGCAGGTTACTAGGATATGTGATGCTGCTCTCCAGTAGAACCTGGGGTGGGTTACTAGGATATGTGATGCTGCTCTCCAGTAGGACCTGGGGCGGGTTACTAGGATATGTGATGTTGCTCTCCAGTAGGACCTGGGGCAGTTACTAGGATATGTGATGTTGCTCTCCAGTAGGACCTGGGGCGGGTTACTAGGATATGTGATGCTGCTCTCCAGTAGGACCTGGGGCAGTTACTAGGATATGTGATGTTGCTCTCCAGTAGGGCCTGGGGCGGGTTACTAGGATATGTGATGTTGCTCTCCAGTAGGACCTGGGGCGGGTTACTAGGATATGTGGTGCTGCTCTCCAGTAGGACCTGGGGCGGGTTACTAGGATGTGTGATGTTGCTCTCCAGTAGGACCTGGGGCGGGTTACTAGGATATGTGATGTTGCTCTCCAGTAGGACCTGGGGCGGGTTACTAGGATATGTGATGTTGCTCTCCAGTAGGACCTGGGGCGGGTTACTAGGATATGTGATGCTGCTCTCCAGTAGGACCTGGGGCGGGTTACTAGGATATGTGATGCTGCTCTCCAGTAGGACCTGGGGCGGGTTACTAGGATATGTGATGTTGCTCTCCAGTAGAACATGTGGTGGGTTACTAGGATATGTGATGTTGCTCTCCAGTAGGACCTGGGGCGGGTTACTAGGATATGGGATGCTGCTCTCCAGTAGAACCTGGGGCAGGTTACTAGGATATGTGATGCTGCTCTCCAGTAGGACCTGGGGCGGGTTACTAGGATATGTGATGCTGCTCTCCAGTAGAACCTGGGGCGGGTTACTAGGATATGTGATGCTGCTCTCCAGTATGACCTGGGGCGGGTTACTAGGATATGTGATGTTGCTCTCCAGTAGGACCTGGGGTGGGTTACTAGGATAAGTGATGTTGCTCTCCAGTAGGACCTGGGGCGGGTTACTAGGATATGTGATGTTGCTCTCCAGTAGGACCTGGGGCGGGTTACTAGGATATGTGATGTTGCTCTCCAGTAGGACCTGGGGCGGGTTGCTAGGATAAGTGATGTTGCTCTCCAGTAGGACCTGGGGCGGGTTACTAGGATATGTGATGTTGCTCTCCAGTAGGACCTGGGGCGGGTTACTAGGATATGTGATGCTGCTCTCCTGTAGGACCTGGGGCGGGTTACTAGGATATGTGATATTGCTCTCCTGTAGGACCTTGGGCAAGTTACTAGGATATGTGATGTTGCTCTCCAGTAGGACCTGGGGCGGGTTACTAGGATATGTGATGTTGCTCTCCAGTAGGACCTGGGGCGGGTTACTAGGATATGTGATGTTGCTCTCCAGTAGGACCTGGGGCGGGTTACTAGGATAAGTGATGTTGCTCTCCAGTGGGACCTGGGGCGGGTTACTAGGATAAGTGATGTTGCTCTCCAGTAGGACCTGGGGCGGGTTACTAGGATATGTGATGCTGCTCTCCAGTAGGACCTGGGGCGGGTTACTAGGATATGTGATGTTGCTCTCCAGTAGAACCTGGGCGGGTTACTAGGATACAGTATGTGATGCTGCTCTCCAGTAGGACCTGGGGCGGGTTACTAGGATATGTGATGTTGCTCTCCAGTAGAACCTGGGGCGGGTTACTAGGATATGTGATGCTGCTCTCCAGTAGAACCTGGGGCAGGTTACTAGGATATGTGATGCTGCTCTCCAGTAGAACCTGGGGCAGGTTACTAGGATATGTGATGTTGCTCTCCAGTAGGACCTGGGGCGGGTTACTAGGATATGTGATGTTGCTCTCCAGTAGAACCTGGGGCAGTTACTAGGATATGTGATGTTGCTCTCCAGTATGACCTGGGGCGGGTTACTAGGATATGTGATGTTGCTCTCCAGTAGGACCTGGGGCAGGTTACTAGGATATGTGATGCTGCTCTCCAGTAGGACCTGGGGCGGGTTACTAGGATATGTGATGCTGCTCTCCAGTAGAACCTGGGGCGGGTTACTAGGATATGTGATGCTGCTCTCCAGTAGGACCTGGGTCGGGTTACTAGGATTTGTGATGCTGCTCTCCAGTAGGACCTGGGGCGGGTTACTAGGATATGTGATGCTGCTCTCCAGTAGAACCTGGGGCGGGTTACTAGGATATGGGATGCTGCTCTCCAATAGGACCTGGGGCGGGTTACTAGGATATGTGATGCTGCTCTCCAGTAGGACCTGGGGCGGGTTACTAGGATATGGGATACTGCTCTCCAGTAGGACCTGGGGCGGGTTACTAGGATATGTGATGCTGCTCTCCAGTAGGACCTGGGGCGGGTTACTAGGATATGTGATGTTGCTCTCCAGTAGAACCTGGGGCAGTTACTAGGATATGTGATGTTGCTCTCCAGTAGGACCTGGGGCGGGTTACTAGGATATGTGATGCTGCTCTCCAGTAGAACCTGGGGCGGGTTACTAGGATATGGGATGCTGCTCTCCAGTAGGACCTGGGGCGGGTTACTAGGATATGTGATGCTGCTCTCCAGTAGGACCTGGGGCGGGTTAAGAGGATATGTGATGCTGCTCTCCAGTAGGACCTGGGGCGGGTTACTAGGATATGTGATGCTGCTCTCCAGTAGGACCTGGGGCGGGTTACTAGGATATGTGATGCTGCTCTCCAGTAGGACCTGGGTCGGGTTACTAGGATTTGTGATGCTGCTCTCCAGTAGGACCTGGGGCGGGTTACTAGGATTTGTGATGCTGCTCTCCAGTAGGACCTGGGGCGGGTTACTAGGATATGTGATGCTGCTCTCCAGTAGGACCTGGGGCGGGTTACTAGGATATGTGATGCTGCTCTCCAGTAGGACCTGGGGCGGGTTACTAGGATATGTGATGCTGCTCTCCAGTAGGACCTGGGGTGGGTTACTAGGATATGTGATGCTGCTCTCCAGTAGGACCTGCGGCAGTTACTAGGATATGTGATGCTGCTCTCCAGTGGAACCTGGGGCAGTTACTAGGATATGTGATGTTGCTCTCCAGTAGGACCTAGGGCAGGTTACTAGGATATGTGATGCTGCTCTCCAGTAGGACCTGGGGCGGGTTACTAGGATATGTGATGCTGCTCTCCAGTAGGACCTGGGGCGGGTTACTAGGATATGTGATGTTGCTCTCCAGTAGAACCTGGGGCGGGTTACTAGGATATGGGATGCTGCTCTCCAGTAGGACCTGGGGCAGGTTACTAGGATATGTGATGTTGCTCTCCAGTAGGACCTGGGGCGGGTTACTAGGATATGTGATGCTGCTCTCCAGTCGGACCTGGGGCGGGTTAAGAGGATATGTGATGCTGCTCTCCAGTAGGACCTGGGGCGGGTTACTTGGATATGTGATGCTGCTCTCCAGTAGAACCTGGGGCGGGTTACTAGGATATGTGATGCTGCTCTCCAGTAGGACCTGGGTCGGGTTACTAGGATTTGTGATGCTGCTCTCCAGTAGGACCTGGGGCGGGTTACTAGGATATGTGATGCTGCTCTCCAGTAGGACCTGGGGCGGGTTACTAGGATATGTGATGCTGCTCTCCAGTAGGACCTGGGGCGGGTTACTAGGATATGTGATGCTGCTCTCCAGTAGGACCTGGGGTGGGTTACTAGGATATGTGATGCTGCTCTCCAGTAGGACCTGGGGCAGTTACTAGGATATGTGATGCTGCTCTCCAGTAGAACCTGGGGCAGTTACTAGGATATGTGATGTTGCTCTCCAGTAGGACCTGGGGCATGTTACTAGGATATGTGATGCTGCTCTCCAGTAGGACCTGGGGCGGGTTACTAGGATATGTGATGCTGCTCTCCAGTAGGACCTGGGGCGGGTTACTAGGATATGTGATGTGGCTCTCCAGTAGAACCTGGGGCGGGTTACTAGGATATGGGATGCTGCTCTCCAGTAGGACCTGGGGCAGGTTACTAGGATATGTGATGTTGCTCTCCAGTAGGACCTGGGACGGGTTACTAGGATATGTGATGTTGCTCTCCAGTAGGACCTGGGGCGGGTTACTAGGATATGTGATGCTGCTCTGCAGTAGGACCTGGGACGGGTTACTAGGATATGTGATGTTGCTCTCCAGTAGGACCTGGGGCGGGTTACTAGGATATGTGATGCTGCTCTGCAGTAGGACCTGGGGCGGGTTACTAGGATATGTGATGCTGCTCTCCAGTAGGACCTGGGGCAGGTTACTAGGATATGTGATGCTGCTCTCCAGTAGGACCTGGGGCGGGTTACTAGGATATGTGTTGCTGCTCTCCAGTAGGACCTGGGGCGGGTTACTAGGATATGTGATGCTGCTCTCCAGTAGAACCTGGGGCAGTTACTAGGATATGTGATGCTGCTCTCCAGTAGAACCTGGGGCGGGTTACTAGGATATGTGATGCTGCTCTCCAGTAGGACCTGGGGCGGGTTACTAGGATATGTGATGCTGCTCTCCAGTAGGACCTGGGGCGGGTTACTAGGATATGTGATGTTGCTCTCCAGTAGGACCTGGGGCGGGTTACTAGGATATGTGATGTTGCTCTCCAGTAGGACCTGGGGCGGGTTACTAGGATATGTGATGCTGCTCTCCAGTAGGACCTGGGGCGGGTTACTAGGATATGTGATGCTGCTCTCCAGTAGGACCTGGGGCGCGTTACTGGGATATGTGATGCTGCTCTCCAGTAGGACCTGGGGCGGGTTACTAGGATATGTGATGCTGCTCTCCAGTAGGACCTGGGGCGGGTTACTAGGATATGTGATGATGCTCTCCAGTAGGACCTGGGGCGGGTTACTAGGATATATGATGCTGCTCTCCAGTAGGACCTGGGGCGGGTTACTAGGATATGTGATGCTGCTCTCCAGTAGAACCTGGGGCGGGTTACCAGGATTTGTGATGCTGCTCTCCAGTAGGACCTGGGGCGGGTTACTAGGATATGTGATGCTGCTCTCCAGTAGGACCTGGGGCAGGTTACTAGGATATGGGATGCTGCTCTCCAGTAGGACCTGGGGCGGGTTACTAGGATATGTGATGCTGCTCTCCAGTAGGACCTGGGGTGGGATACTAGGATATGTGATGCTGCTCTCCAGTAGGACCTGGGGCGGGTTACTAGGATATGTGATGCTGCTCTCCAGTAGGACCTGGGGCGGGTTACTAGGATATGTGATGTTGCTCTCCAGTAGATCCTGGGGCAGGTTACTAGGATATGTGATGTTGCTCTCCAGTAGGACCCGGGGCGGGTTACTAGGATATGTGATGTTTCTCTCCAGTAGAACCTGTGTGGACATTACATGATCCAGTGGTTGTTATGGTCATTGTTCTGACTTTGCAACATAAATCCTCATATATTTATATCTACACCTAAAGTTCCAATTAGAATTGCCCGTCAGATTCATTCCTCTCTCCTTCTGTGTCTGTCTGTTGTCATACTTTTTATAATTTAGGCCGCAGTATATTGTAACATATATACAATTTAACAGGACTCTGTATAAGCCAACACATTAAGAACACTAAATATGGATCCAGCTAAATGTTAAGGCCTAACAAAAACACACACTACCTTAGGTACCATACCCTCATTTCTCTTTCTGTTCCAGGAGACTCCCTGTTCTACATGTAATGCAAAGTTCTAGTAGCCATGTAGGATTGTCACAAACTCTGCTAACTTTCAACAGATTTAATGAATGTAATAGTATGTACAGAGCTACAGGTCTCAACTTCACGTGTACAGAGCTTTCCCATCCTCACAGGTCTCTTCCTCACATGTACAGAGCTTTCCAAACCTCACAGGTCTCTTCTTCACGTGTACAGATCTTTCCAAACCTCACATGTCTTTTCTTCACGTGTACAGAGCTTTCCCAAACCTCACAGGTCTCTCCTTCATGTGTACGGAGCTTCTCAAACCACACACGTCTCTTCCTCACATGTACAGAGCTTTCCATGCCTCACAGGTCTCTTCTTCACAAGTACAGTGCTTCCTTCTTTCTTTTTTTTTTAACATAACTTAAAATTTGTATTGAATTTTTGGCACAACATACAACATTCCATATCCCATTACTTAAGTATGATCCTTTAACACTTAAAGAAAAACAACAAGTACCTAACTGGGGGGCGGGGAGGGGGTCAAGTATGACAGCAAACTCTCTAATCAGTCTTATGGGGCAGAGATGTTATAAAAGTCACACCTGTCTGTAAGGTGTCTTCTCCTCCTGTCAGCTTTTGCTGCATGTCCTCTGCTGCCAGGAGGAGAAGATTCGGAGAAAACTTAATACAGATGCATAACTAAAAAGGAATCCGTTACGATCCACTTAACGCAGGGGCGGCTGACTCCAGTCCTTAAGGGCCACCAACGGGCCAGGTTTTCAGGCTATCCCTGTTTCAGGTAGAAAAAATGCTGCATGGTGCTCTAAAAGCAAAAGCAGTAAGATGTATACCAATTTGTATAACAAAGTCTTGTGCGGAGTACCCCTCCAATATCCCTGCTTCAGCACAGGGGGCTCAATCAGTGGCTCTGCGCCATCTGTATGTTGTAAGGGTTCGATATTCTATGTAGAGTGGTATACAGTAGTGTATATAGTGTTGGAAGGCTTTGCTGCCCCACTGACGAAGCATATTCGTGCGAAACGCGTTGCCGTGAGCCTTTGCTGCTGCGATGTCCCTGCGTTGTGCGGGCCGGTTCCCGGGGGTGATCAGTCTCCTATCTGCTGGCCGTGTTACTTACACAAGCACAGGGTTACATTGTAACTCTTTTATTGCCTTTTTCTAAATGTAAAATGGCTGCTTTCTGCTGATATTGCTGCTTCCTGTGTTTTGTTTGTGCGTTTATGGAAATAACACGTCTCTGTTACCGGCCGCAGCCTAAGAATCAGTCTTTGCCTGAAAGCTCATCATTGTGGCACCGCAGAAAGCTCTCTGTATGTGGTAGTAATTGCACAATAGTGTGTGTTCCTTTGTAAAGTAATGACCCTGATCCTCACTCGCACTATTTCCCTGAATCTGGTAAATGCCTTTGGGAAATTGCACCCCTGCTTATTGTCCTCCTGTCACATCCCCTCCACGCAAGGTTCTTCTCTGTTGACTTAAAGCACAGACATGAAGAATGCAGGAGAGAGAGAGAAGAGCCTGCAGTCGAGTGGATGTGGGAGTGGATGTGGGAGTGGATGTGGGAGTGGATGTGGGAGTGGATGTGGGAGTGGATGTGGGAGTGGATGTGGGAGTGGATGTGGGAGTGGATGTGGGAGTGGATGTGGGAGTGGATGTGGGAGTGGATGTGGGAGTGGATGTGGGAGTGGATGTGGGAGTGGATGTGGGAGTGGATGTGGGAGTGGATGTGGGAGTGGATGTGGGAGTGGATGTGGGAGTGGATGTGGGAGTGGATGTGGGAGTGGATGTGGGAGTGGATGTGGGAGTGGATGTGGGGGTGGATGTGGGGGTGGATGTGGGGGTGGATGTGGAGGTGGGTGTGGGGGTGGGGGTGGGTGTGGGGGTGGGTGTGGGTGTGGGGGTGGGAGTGGGAGTGGGGGTGGGAGTGGGTGTGGGTGTGGGAGTGGGTGTGGGAGTGGGTGTGGGAGTGGGTGTGGGAGTGGGTGTGGGAGTGGGTGTGGGAGTGGGTGTGGGAGTGGGTGTGGGAGTGGGTGTGGGTGTGGGAGTGGGTGTGGGAGGGCCAGACACCTTATTTGTGTTCTACGGTCATTCAGCCTGTTGCTTATTTTTACTGCCTTTATGCACATTTTGAAAGTTACAAGACGTATGAATGGTGAGGATGCGGGATTTGACAAGTTGATTTTAACCTAATCTAAGAGTAAATGTACCTTTAATAATGTTTCCACTTGTGCATTTCAACTGCACCGGAAATCCTGTCTGGGGGGATAAATTATTGTACCGAAGCATAATGTGGCTTTGAGGATTTGATGCAGAATGGCAAATAACAGCTGCTTAATAAGACGTACGTGGGCAGCCTCTGTTTATTGTCGTGGCCTGAATTTATTAACCTCTTCATTCCCCGCTGGCAGCATTATTACACAGGCATGCCTACCGCTTCATTTCTTCACGTGGTGATGTCCAGCCCCGCGAGTAATGGTCAAACCCCATGTAAACCCCTAGCTTTCCAGCAGGCAACTCCAGCACCAGAAGGGTTAACGCTTGTATATAGAGGAGTTGTTCACAGTAAGTTTATAGCTAATGTGGCAGAAAGCGGTTCCGAGGAAGACGTTACCCAAGGATATCCAAGTGCTGGATTGGCTGGAAGACCCCAGGCGTTGCCATGGTATCCCAAATGACGTGGCTATCATGCTTAACATTGCCACCACAGACTATCTCATGAGATTATGCATGTGTGTTACTGTACACGGCTTTATGTTCTAGTCAGATATTGAGAAATGAATAATGTCTTCTAGTGTTTTTCACCCAGGGTCACCTTGCAGATTAACCGTATACGGTGAAGTGGTTGAATAACCGGCTTCACCGGTCCCCGTTAGATATTGACGGACGCGCAGTCTCAGATTGCCGCGTTTCTGCTTTTTGGTGTGTTGCTCTACGAAGCTGTGACATTTATCCTGGTGTCGGGCGACTTGTGTTTCGTTGGGAGAAGTTACCGTCGTGGCCGCACCTATGTTTCCTGCCAGTACGCAGCGCCTGTTCCTCTCATCTTCAGAACTGGTAGGAAGTCACTATCGATTAAAAAGAGAGCGTGGAGCGCTCACGGAAACGTCATGAGATTGCCACGGGGGCGCGGGCTGAAAAAATCCAAGCAGGATATGAAGAGAGAGAAAGCTCTTCTGCTGGTGGTTTCATCAAGATGTCTACGTTTTGGTTCTGCCCAGGACCTTTCTCATGTCTTTTATCTTTTCTTCACGATGTCACAACCCTCAGAGGAAATACAGAGTGATACACACAGACACACAACCCTCTCCAGCTTTCTGGTGGCATTTCAATGCTTAACATCCCGGCTTTATTGCTCTTATAAAACCACATGGAACACCTTCAGCTGCAGAAGTAAAGACGCGGATAATCTATATACAGTACAAGAAGTGAAAGCACAGTGCTGGGAAGCCTCCCAGGAGTACAGGGCTTCTAATTATTATCTTGTGATCAGTTCTACGGTTCAAGTATTCAGTTTTTAATAATTCCATTGTTTCTGAGGTAAACCATTTCTAGAGCGGTGTTGTAGGTGTCTTTGACAGAGGAGGGTTAAAGTTAGATGTTGATTAGTGGATGTCCAGCCTGTGAGTCCCTGCATGAGATTACCGCCGGGATTGTGTTGGAACATAGTGGTCCTTGTGTGGCCTTCTCTCACAGATACAATAACTGCATAATGATTGTGGGGCTGCCAGCTCAGCGTGAGAAGGAACACACTGAGGATAGATCGGTTGCTAGGGCTTAATTAGTATGTTCCTAAAATAACAAAATCTGCACTGAGATGGAATAATAAGATGATAAACGGAGATCATCAGCGCTGAGACTGCAGGATATCTGGGCAGTGATCATGTGCCGTACGAGACACACTGTAACCCACTGACCAGGCTCACATTGTGGGACATTATTAGTACGGCATTCATTAAAAGGTTACACTCCCCATATATCAGAGACTCTGGCTCATACATAAGTTTACTTACCCTGGAGCAAGTGAATGGAAGATGAAGAAATGTCTCAATTTTACACACTGTAACCCTGCTCACTTAATGTAACTATGTATGTGTAACCATGTACCTGTCACCATAACTCTGTGCCCGGGACATATGTGAGAACGAGCGGTAACTCTCAGTGTATTACTTCCGGGTAACACATTGTATAAATAAACGTTAGAGCGTTCTCATGTTGGAGCTGTAGGCTGCGGTGTGCAGCGTGTCTGAATTGCAAAGTGCAGATACAAATGCACTATTGGTACAAAGCTGCTTCACCGTGCACCTGAGCTGTTCTTTTACCACCTCATGGCCACTAATCCCTGTGTGTCATTGTGTTGCTACAGTATCTGTGTTAATCCATGGGATGTGTTTAGTGACTGTGCATGCAATGTCTTGTATATAATATATACCCTGTTCACTTATGTAACAATGTATCTGTAACCATGTATGATTTGTCATCATAACTCTGCCCAGGACATACGTGGAAACGCGAGGTAACTCTGTGTATTACTTCCTGGTAACACATTTTATACATAAATACATCAATCTGACACTGTGTATTGGAGGATTCTTTGGAGACGTCAGTTTTGGGGGAGGCGTATTGATACATTTTCAGCTTGCACCTATGTCTGCTAATGCACTGTGTGTGTCGGATTGGGTTTTGGGGAGTGTCAGTAGGAGCAGTTACCATGCGTACAAGTTATTCTGGAATGTATGAAGTTCTTTGGAGGTGTAAACTTCACCAGCATCTAAAGAACGTCACCAACAAACTTCTTACATAGAACAGAACCAAAAACAAAAATGGAGCATTGCTTGAAACACACCCAGGGATTCTTCAGTTCATGGCTGTCTCACATCTGGAGAAGACGTTTGTGGTGCTTGGAACAGCTCAAACTGCATCTGTGAAGAACTCCAATGATTGTCAATCAAAAGATCTGAAGCAAACCTAAAGGAGCCTGTCCTTATCTGACCGCAAACACCACATTTTCCAGGCAGCTAAGAAGCCTATGAGTATTCTGGAGGTTTTAGTCAAATACCAATATTAGGCTGTGCTTCTAGCGACAGCGACGCAACGTTGCATCAAAACAAATGCATTGTCGCTGGCGCTTATAGTGGACGCGACGGTGACGGAGCGACAGCGCTACCAAAATCCTGGTAGTCAGTGGAATTTGATTTTTGTAGAGACGGTCTCCACATGTGACTGGCTATAAGCCAATCAGGGAGCTTCTCTGCCCGTCTGCCTTCCCCCTTGCTGACATCACTGGCCTTGCAGCCAGCAACGTCTCCAGAATCTGAAATACAACTTGCACAATGGCGACGGGTGACATCATCGGTCGCCGTCGCCGGCTGTATAAGCGCAGCCTTAGGCCGAGTCCATAGGCGGACAGGCCGCGCTGAGCCGTGCGGATGCTCTGCGCTGAGCTCCTGCATCCTCAATGAGGATGCCTTGAGAGGGGGCTCATGCGAGCGTCTGCAGGCGTGCTGACGAGATGGAGTTTTCAGCCGAGCGCCAAGCTGTTTTTCAGCGCGCTTTCGGCTGAAAACATCCAATCAGCGCGAAGCTGCGTCAACGTCATGGCGCCGTGACGTCGGCGCCGTGACGTTGACGTCAGTGCGTCGCGAGCGATTGGCCCAGCGACGTCACTGCCCCGCCTCCCACCGCATCCCTATCGCGCACGCTGGCTCGCCTGCATGTGCATGAAATCGCACAGCTTCAGCAGGCGAGCCTCAGCGTCAGCGCTGTTCAGCACGGCTCCCCCCCCCCTCTATGGCCCGGGCCTTAGAACTACACATTTCAAATTGGCAAAGGGATGGAAGTTTACAAATCAGAATTGCAGGAATGCCTCCCACATGCATGATATTATTCACTTGTATTAACAGTGCAGTGACCAATACACATCCTATTTAATTATTTTACAATACCATATTTATTTTATTGCATCCTCTGCACATCATGTGTAATAATAATATAATATATTACACACAATAAAATGTTAGTGTGCTTTAGTTTCCTGCACCCCGGCTGTTTGCCCTGAGTTACTTCTTTTAAAGCAGCAGTTCATCGTGCCCTTTTTTTACATGGTTGGAATGGGGTCAGGGGTTTGTTCTAAGCTGAAACATTTAAATTCCAGCTCCCGGGAATCGTACCGGGAAGGTGCCGCAGGTAACAATCCCTCCAGGGGAAACAAAAGGGTATTTGGACCAAAAAGAAGCAGCAGCAGCATCCGCTGAGGTTTCACATCGCCCGGCATGAATCAGGGATTTAAATGCCAGGAAGATATTGGCGACGCTGTCCTTGGTACTGAATGTATCTCGGGAACCAGATTGTCCCCTGAGCTAAAATGAATGTGTCTCAGCTCAGAGGATGCCCTGTAAAAGGCAGCGCGTGATGTGGAGGTTTGGAAAGCTCTGTATATGGGAAGAAGAGACCTGTGAGGGTTGGAAAGCTTTGTACATGTGAAGAAGAGACCTGCGAGGTTTGGGAAGCTCTGTACATGGGAAGAAGAGACCTGTGAGGTTGGGAAAGCTCTGTACATATGAAGAAGAGACGTGTGAGGTTGGGAAAGCTCTGTACATGTGAAGAAGAGACCTGTGAGGTTGGGAAAGCTCTGTACATAGGAAGAAGAGACTCGTGAAGTTGGGAAAGCTTTGTACATGTGAAGAAGAGACCTGCGAGGTTTGGGAAGCTCTGTACATGGGAAGAAGAGACCTGTGAGGTTGGGAAAGCTCTGTACATGTGAAGAAGAGACCTGTGAGGTTGGGAAAGCTCTGTACATGTGAATAAGAGACCTGTGAGGTTTGGATAGCTCTTTTCCTGCTGGAAGATACCTGTGGCCTTTCGGTGACCATGTGATCACTCGGGGTCTGGAGCCCACGGCTTCCCCAGGCAGCGCGTTAGTTAGCGCGACTGCGTCTGTACTTGTTTTCATCATGTCCCGCGGCCCGCCCACATTTACAGACTTGTTTCCGCTTGGACCAGAACCAGAGCTGCAAACACCTCCAGATAATCCGGTGTCGCCAAGGCCCCCGTTCTATCTAGAATTATTTTTACGGCATGATTCATCAACAGTTCTTTCTGTGCGGAGGAATGTGGCCAACTGATAATGTACAGTAACTGAACATGGCTAATAACAACGAAATGCATAACACAGCACTTCACGAGGGGTTAACTCCCCCAAGCCTGGAAGCTTCAGTCTTTTTTGGGGGATGTCAAATGAAAAGCATGGATTGGGAATTGCGCTCGTCCGCGCAATATTCACCGAGCAGCGTCCCTTTCCACGCGCAAAGCCCAGCTGGAACTCACCCCTGGAAGGAAGCCACTCATTCAATGATCTTTGCCTCTGCTACGGACGCTAGGGGCGCTTGGGCCTCCTACTGTGTCTATAAGCTTCCCAACATACCACTTAGATTGTAAGCTCTTTTGCACAGGGCCTCCCTTTGCCTTATCTTGTATTTCACATGTTGCGCTTATCCCCACTGTTTCAAATGTATTTACCTCGAATTGTCATTTATTAAAGCACTGCGTACACTTGGCTCTATATAAACACAACTATACATACATATGTAGCTTATAAAAAATAAGTCAGAAGCCACTGATTCCCCCCCTCCCCAAAATCAACCCCCCTCCCCATTGTCACCCCCCCAGGGGTCAGGGAAGCTTGAAACGGTTTCTTCTGATTTGAGAATCAAAAAAAGTCCTCAGTACCCAAATACAGAAAGTCTCTAACTCTTACCCTTACTCTTGCTCTTACCCTTACTCTTACCCTTACTCTTACCCTTACCCCTTAATCTTACTCCTTAATTTTACCCCTTACTCTTATCCCTTACTCTTACCCATACCCCTTAATCTTACCCCTTAATCTTACCCTTACCCCTATTCTTACTCTTATCCTTACCTTTATCCTTACCCTTACTCTTACCCTTACTCTTACCCTTACCCCTTAATCTTACCCCTTAATCTTATCCTTACCCTTATCCTTACTCCTACTCTTACCCTTACCCTTAATCTTGCCCCTTAATCTTGCCCCTTAATCTTGCCCCTTAATCTTACCCCTTAATCTTACCCCTTAATCTTACCCCTACCCCTTAATCTTACCCCTACCCCTTACTCTTACCCCTTACTCTTACCCCTTACTCTTACCCCTTACTCTTACCCCTTACTCTTACCCCTTACTCTTACCCCTTACTCTTACCCCTTACTCTTACCCCTTACTCTTACCCCTTACTCTTACCCCTTACTCTTACCCCTTACTCTTACCCCTTACTCTTACCCCTTACTCTTACCCTTACCCTCAATCTTGCCCCTTAATCTTATCCTTACCCTATTCTTACTCTTATCCTTACCTTTATCCTTACCCCTACTCTTACTCTTACCCTTACTCTTACCCTTACTCTTACCCTTACTCTTACCCTTACTCTTACCCTTACTCTTACCCTTACTCTTACCCTTACTCTTACCCTTACTCTTACCCTTACTCTTACCCTTACTCTTACCCTTACTCTTACCCTTACTCTTACCCTTACTCTTACCCTTACTCTTACCCTTACCCTTATCCTTACTCTCTCTTACCCTTACTCTTTCTCTTACCTTTACTCTTACTATTGCCCTTATTCTACCCTTATCCTTACCCTTATCTTTATCCTTACTCTGTCTCTTACTCTGTCTCTTACTCTGTCTCTTACTCTGTCTCTTACTCTGTCTCTTACTCTGTCTCTTACTCTGTCTCTTACTCTGTCTCTTACTCTGTCTCTTACTCTGTCTCTTACTCTGTCTCTTACTCTGTCTCTTACTCTGTCTCTTACTCTGTCTCTTACTCTGTCTCTTACTCTGTCTCTTACTCTGTCTCTTACTCTGTCTCTTACTCTGTCTCTTACTCTGTCTCTTACTCTGTCTCTTACTCTGTCTCTTACTCTGTCTCTTACTATTACTCTTACTCTGTCTCTTACTATTACTCTTACTCTGTCTCTTACTATTACTCTTACTCTGTCTCTTACTCTGTCTCTTACTCTGTCTCTTACTCTGTCTCTTACTCTGTCTCTTACTCTGTCTCTTACTCTGTCTCTTACTCTGTCTCTTACTCTGTCTCTTACTCTGTCTCTTACTCTGTCTCTTACTCTGTCTCTTACTCTGTCTCTTACTCTGTCTCTTACTCTGTCTCTTACTCTGTCTCTTACTCTGTCTCTTACTCTGTCTCTTACTATTACTCTTACTATTACTCTTACTATTACTCTTACTATTACTCTTACTATTACTCTTACTATTACTCTTACTATTACTCTTACTATTACTCTTACTATTACTCTTACTATTACTCTTACTATTACTCTTATCCTTAGTCTTACCTTTACTCTTACTCGTACCCTTCCTTTTACCCTTCCTTTTACCCTTACTCTTACCCTTACTCTTACCCTTACTCTTACCCTTACTCTTACCCTTACCCTTACTCTTACCCTTACTCTTACCCTTACTCTTACCCTTACTCTTACCCTTACTCTTACCCTTACTCTTACCCTTACTCTTACCCTTACTCTTACTCTTACCTTTACTCTTACCCTTACCCTTACCCTTACTGAGACTTGGTGTTTGAGCGCTGAGGACTTATTTGATTATCTGTTAGTCTTTAGGAATTGGGGAGTCCTTTTTTTCCTGCACCTAATTTTTGTTTTGTCCAGTTGTTCTTTGTTGATTCTGTAATTGCATATTGTTTAATTTGATAATTTCTCTATCATATTTCTGCAAAGCCAACGGCAACGTGCTGAGCTTATTTTAAGGGCCTATTTCTAAATCTGCGGAAAAGGCCGTTTTAGGCGGCACCTCCCCATTGACGTGTCCCACTTTGCGCAGATTACATGTACAGTCGGCTTTGCCCGGCGTGACCCAATTTCCATTACTTGGGGGCCCCGGAGTCGGAAGACTTCATTGTACAATGAAACCCCCAGTCCATACTGTACGAGAGGCGTGTGGCGGCATCGGATGTCCATTTACAGGGACAAGACTTTAGTTCAACTGAAATGAGGGGTCAATGTTACTCTTAGAAGTAATGCGCATTGAAAGTAAATAAAGCCGTTTCAAACTAATTGTTTTACAATCCCGGATTAGTGAGGAGAGGACCGTTACCTGGACAGTTGCGGGAGTTTGTGTTGCCATTATCACACCTTCGTAGCTGGGGCAGTTGTGTAGGTTTTATCCAGTTCCAGGCTCACTATCACACTGGAGTCTACAAGAATCTGCCTTGAAAGTGACGTGTTTGGACTTTGCTCTGAGCGCCTCCGGCCGATGCGTATATATAGAAGTTGGCGATACGTTCCAGGGCTGATTCCTTAGAATACATGCATGTGTTATTCTTGAGATCGCTTCAGTGAATGCGCCTCCTACGTACATCTGTGATCTCCTTAAAGTCTTAATTATTACAAATTTATGGCATATGTAAATAAGAACATTACCTGCTGTCTGTACATTATATATGCAAGCAGATTTAGTGTTACCGGGGGGGGGGGGGGGGGGGGAATGCACAGTATACATTAGACGGGATTTTGTATTTATCCCCAAGAGGTTTTTTATTATATAGTTTGACTTTTTTTGTGACAATAACAATGCTAGAGTCATTCCTGAAATGACACAATGTTAGTGGGAATGAGCAGGTTCGGAACTGGATTGAGTTTGTAACAATAGCAAAATAATTAAATAAAACAATGAAGGAATTCCCTCTTTGTTTGCTTGAATGATTACACTATTATTTTACTCCTGCAGCCGGTTCTGTATATAAATACTCCCAAGAAATGAGATGCTCAAATCTCTCATTATTTCATGTTTGTTTTGGAAGATACATGTAGCAAGCAGGGCACGGATACTGGCTGATATAGGTGTGTAATCTCAGGGCACGGATACTGGCTGATATAGGTGTGTAATCTCAGGGCACGGATACAGGCTGATATAGGCGTGTAATCACAGAGCACGGATACAGGCTGATATAGGTGTATAATCGCAGGACACGGATACAGGCTGATATAGGTGTGTAATCTCAGGACACAGATACAGGCTGATATAGGTGTGTAATCGCAGGACACGGATACAGGCTGATATAGGTGTGTAATCGCAGGACATGGATACAGGCTGATATAGGTGTGTAATCACAGGACATAGATACAGGCTGATATAGGTGTGTAATCACAGGACACAGATACTGGCTGATATAGGTGTGTAATCACAGGACACAGATACTGGCTGATAGAGGTGTGTAATCCCAGGGCATGGATACAGGCTGATATAGGTGTGTAATCGCAGGACATGTATACAGGCTGATATGGGTGTGTAATCGCAGGATATGGATACATGCTGATATAGGTGTGTAATCACAGGACACAGATACAGGTTGATATAGGTGTGTAATCCCAAGACATGGGTACAGGCTGATATAGGTGTGTAATCTCAGGACACGGACACAAGCTCCTGTGTAATCACAGGGCATGGATACAGGCTGATATAGGTGTGTAATCCCAGGACATGGATACAGGCTGATATAGGTGTGTAATCGCAGGACATGTATACAGGCTGATATAGGTGTGTAATCCCAGGACATGGGTACAGGCTGATATAGTTGAACATGGAATTCTTGCTCAGCAGAAAGTGATCTTCGCTTATAATTTCAGTCACAATTAACTACTTTGTTTATAAATAATATCCTGTTTCCCACCTTCTTGCTACATTTTCACATAATTACTGCGTGGGAAGTGGTTTGAAACCGTATCATTTTCAAACAGAGATGTGGGTCATGTTTGAATATATCCCTGCAGTCCTCATCACATTCCTCTTTCCTGCAGACTTTGGGGCTTATTCTCCGTGGTCAGGACGGGCTCATGAGAAGAGAAGCACGAGGTTGAATTTGCCGTTTATTTGGGAGCACATGTTACCAGGATAGGTAGAAATGATTCAGGATAAGGGCTTGCCCTCCTCCTCTTTGCATACTGTGCTGGGATTTCCCTTTCACAGTTCTTTCTGCTTTACATCAATCATTTCACCCACAGATGTATGGGTGACCCATCTTAACCCCCCTCATGCACCCTCTTCAGCCCTGTGAATTAATACAATCCTTCCAATAGCAGAGGACTGAGCGGATGCTGTTCACATGACTCAGTGAGAAAGATTGCAAGATGTTTGAGCAGCCTCCAGTCTGCGCACAGCTTTCCCCAGCTGACAGACAGGGTGTGGGGTGGGCTCTGTCAGCAGAGTGCTGGGTGCTGCATGCCCAGCTATACACGTTCTTACACAGTGTCCAGGAACCTGCTGCTCAGTGCAAGGTGCTCAGTGCAAGGTGCAGGCAGGTACATCACACACAGCCAGGAGAGTCCTCCCAGGGGCTGGCCACTGAAGGCATCACTGGTAAAGTAGAAGGGAACATGAAGTCTCTGTTCCATGCTTTCATAAAGAAGGAAGGTAAGGGGGGGGGGGCAGAGGGAGACCTGGGGGGGAGGGAGACCTGGGGAGGAGGAGAGGGAGACCTGGGGAGGGGAGTCCTGGGGAGGGAGGGAAGAGGGAGACCTAGGGGCGGGAAAGAGGGAGACCTGGGGAGGGAAACCCTGGGAGGGGGGGGAGGAAGAGGGAGACCTGGTGGGGGGAGACATCTTAAACTTTGCATATACTTTGTGTTCCTTTGTGTTACTTTGTATAGTTTGCATGAATACAGACGAGACATGTCTTTTGCTGGTTTGTCCTGCTAAAGGCTCTTTTTTAGGAAGAGAATGTCTCCTTAAATATGAAGTAAATGGTCACACAGGAGGCGGATGGGTGTGCATCACAGACGGGCTATGGTTATGGGGTCTTTGCTTCCGGTGTTTGGAAGGCTTGAAGACAGAACCGTTTCAGAGCTAAGGAATAAAACTCGTTCCTTCTTTAATATTGTATTGTAAAACTCAGCCACTGCCAGACAGGTCAGCAGCGCATGGCATGCAATGCTATGTAATCCTTCTGCAGTAGGCATGTCTGTGATGGACCAAACCATGTTCCATGTAGCGTCCTGCATGTGTGGTTATTTGTGTTTGATGATTATCAGTAGTAGTTTTAGAAATGGGCAGTGATACACAGCCGTGTGCTGAGATTGACATAACGTTCAATCATTGTCTCATTGCTGAGAGTTATTTAGTGTGGGGAAACCTCAGACCGGCGACCGGTACATCCAGTCTGTACAGGGAAGGGGGAGGCGCGTGATGCTGAGATTTCTTTTGGGAAATGTTCGGAGCAGGACCTGGGTAGCTGGATTAGATATTAACAGCTATTTATAATTTTCTCGCCTGTGGGTAGGGCTGCAATATAGGAAGAGTCAAAAGATTCAATTACATAAATGCAACGTGTCCCTGATTAATTATTAGTCGCCTATCTCCTGCGGTGTCATATGATTTCACGTGACATCACTAATAATATAGAGTGGGAAGCTGGCAGCATCTACACCTCATATGCACGGACCTTGGCCCCCTGCAGACACACTTACCAGAACCCCACCTACTGTCTCTGTAAGCTCTCCCCACTTATCACTTAGATTGTAAGCTCTTCAGGCAGGGAACCCTTTTCCTATTGTTTTATGTTTGAAGCGCTTATTCCCATTATGTGTTATAATATTATGTTGTGTGTATTGTAAAGCGCTGTGTATCTGGGCAGTGCTATAAACTGTACATGAAGATATACATACATGTGAAAGGCCAGCGAGCCCCACTTAATGAGCTGTGAGCCCCACTTACTGAGCTGTGAGCCCCACTTACTGAGCTGTGAGCCCCACTTACTGAGCTGTGAGCCCCACTTACTGAGCTGTGAGCCCCACTTACTGAGCTGTGAGCCCCACTTACTGAGCTGTGAACCCCACTTACTGAGCTGTGAACCCCACTTACTGAGCTGTGAACCCCACTTACTGAGCTGTGAGCCCCACTTACTGAGCTGTGAGCCCCTCTTTCTATCACCACCTTCCAGTGAAGAACATCATTCCTGAGTCTGCCACGTGTACTTCCTGCCTCCCACGTGTACTTCCTGCCTCCCACGTGTACTTCCTGCCTCCCACGTGTACTTCCTGCCTCCCACGTGTACTTCCTGCCTCCCACGTGTACTTCCCCTCCCACGCGTACTTCCTGCCTCCGACGCGTACTTCCTGCCTCCCACGCGTACTTCCTGCCTCCCACGTGTACTTCCTGCCTCCCACGCATACTTCTTGCCTCCCACGGCTACTTCCTGCCTCCCACGTGTACTTCCTGCCTCCCACGTGTACTTCCTGCCTCCCACGCGTACTTCCTGCCTCCCACGCGTACTTCCTGCCTCCCACGCGTACTTCCTGCCTCCCACGCGTACTTCCTGCCTCCCACGCGTACTTCCTGCCTCCCACGCGTACTTCCTGCCTCCCACGCGTACTTCCTGCCTCCCACACGTACTTCCTGCCTCCCACGCGTACTTCCTGCCTCCCACGCGTACTTCCTGCCTCCCACGCGTACTTCCTGCCTCCCACGCGTACTTCCTGCCTCCCACGTGTACTTCCTGCCTCCCACGTGTACTTCCTGCCTCCCACGCGTACTTCCTGCCTCCCACGCGTACTTCTTGCCTCCCACGCGTACTTCCTGCCTCCCACGCGTACTTCTTGCCTCCCACGCGTACTTCTTGCCTCCCACGCGTACTTCCTGCCTCCCACTCGTACTTACTGCCTCCCACTCGTACTTCCTGCCTCCCACGCCTACTTCCTGCCTCCCACGGCTACTTCCTGCCTCCCACTCGTACTTCCTGCCTCCCATGCGTACTTCCTGCCTCCCACGCGTACTTCCTGCCTCCCACGCGTACTTCCTGCCTCCCACGCGTACTTCCTGCCTCCCACCCGTACTTCCTGCCTCCCACGCGTACTTCCTGCCTCCCACGCGTACTTCTTGCCTCCCACGCGTACTTCTTGCCTCCCACTCGTACTTCTTGCCTCCCACGCGTACTTCCTGCCTCCCACGCGTACTTCCTGCCTCCCACGCGTACTTCCTGCCTCCCACCCGTACTTCCTGCCTCCCACGCGTACTTCCTGCCTCCCACTCGTACTTCTTGCCTCCCACGCGTACTTCTTGCCTCCCACGGCTACTTCCTGCCTCCCACACGTACTTCCTGCCTCCCACGCGTACTTCTTGCCTCCCACTCGTACTTCTTGCCTCCCACGCGTACTTCCTGCCTCCCACGCGTACTTCCTGCCTCCCACGCGTACTTCCTGCCTCCCACCCGTACTTCCTGCCTCCCACGCGTACTTCCTGCCTCCCACTCGTACTTCTTGCCTCCCACGCGTACTTCTTGCCTCCCACGGCTACTTCCTGCCTCCCACACGTACTTCCTGCCTCCCACGCGTACTTCCTGCCTCCCACCCGTACTTCCTGCCTCCCACACGTACTTCCTGCCTCCCACCCGTACTTCCTGCCTCCCACGCGTACTTCCTGCCTCCCACGCGTACTTCCTGCCTCCCACGCGTACTTCCTGCCTCCCACGCGTACTTCCTGCCTCCCACACGTACTTCCTGCCTCCCACGCGTACTTCCTGCCTCCCACCCGTACTTCCTGCCTCCCACCCGTACTTCCTGCCTCCCACGCGTACTTCTTGCCTCCCACTCGTACTTCTTGCCTCCCACCCGTACTTCCTGCATCCCACGCGTACTTCCTGCCTCCCACGCGTACTTCCTGCCTCCCACGCGTACTTCCTGCCTCCCACCCGTACTTCCTGCCTCCCACGCGTACTTCCTGCCTCCCACTCGTACTTCTTGCCTCCCACGCGTACTTCTTGCCTCCCACGGCTACTTCCTGCCTCCCACACGTACTTCCTGCCTCCCACACGTACTTCCTGCCTCCCACGCGTACTTCCTGCCTCCCACCCGTACTTCCTGCCTCCCACACGTACTTCCTGCCTCCCACCCGTACTTCCTGCCTCCCACGCGTACTTCCTGCCTCCCACCCGTACTTCCTGCCTCCCACGCGTACTTCCTGCCTCCCACCCGTACTTCTTGCCTCCCACGCGTACTTCTTGCCTCCCACGCGTACTTCTTGCCTCCCACGCGTACTTCTTGCCTCCCACGCGTACTTCTTGCCTCCCACGCGTACTTCTTGCCTCCCACGGCTACTTCCTGCCTCCCACGCGTACTTCCTGCCTCCCACGCGTACTTCCTGCCTCCCACGCGTACTTCCTGCCTCCCACTCGTACTTCTTGCCTCCCACGCGTACTTCCTGCCTCCCACGCGTACTTCCTGCCTCCCACCCGTACTTCCTGCCTCCCACCCGTACTTCCTGCCTCCCACGCGTACTTCCTGCCTCCCACGCGTACTTCCTGCCTCCCACCCGTACTTCCTGCCTCCCACCCGTACTTCCTGCCTCCCACGCGTACTTCCTGCCTCCCACCCGTACTTCCTGCCTCCCACGCGTACTTCCTGCCTCCCACCCGTACTTCCTGCCTCCCACGCGTACTTCTTGCCTCCCACGCGTACTTCTTGCCTCCCACTCGTACTTCTTGCCTCCCACGCGTACTTCTTGCCTCCCACGGCTACTTCCTGCCTCCCACGCGTACTTCCTGCCTCCCACGCGTACTTCCTGCCTCCCACGCGTACTTCCTGCCTCCCACTCGTACTTCTTGCCTCCCACGCGTACTTCCTGCCTCCCCCGTGTAAATAACCCATCTTCCTCCTGTATCGCAGGTGGTCCACGTTTCTCGGGACGGGACTTTCGCTGCCCTCCTCATAGGTTCTTTTGCTTTTATAAAAGTGCTTCGGGCTTATTAAGGGGAACACACTGCGGCTTTTATGCAAAACTAAATGTGTGTGTGTGTGTGTGTGTGTGTGTGTGTGTGTGTGTGTGTGTGTGTGTGTGTGTGTGTGTGTGTGTGTGTGTGTGTGTGTGTGTGTGTGTATATATATATTGCATAGAGTACTTACAGTTTAGAACCAAAATAACGTTTTATTATAAAACTTTCAGCAACCACATTTTCTTCAAAACTTTTATATGAAGATGAGCCAATTTTTAGCCATATTGGTTACTTATTTAAAAAAAAAATGGAACAACATAGGAGGTATGAAAGGAAACGTCTTCCATATTCACAGGTCCCTAAAGAAGAGCCCTGTGAGGTGTGAGTGTCTAGACTGTAAACTATTGTTGGGCTAATAGAAGGTATCATACCGCATCCAGTATTATAACCTTTCTAGCACATATGAAGCAGCACAGATAATATGTTATCTCACAGATTGAGAGTGGGGGTCTGAGCTCTCCCAGGCGCTCTGGAACCTGTTCCCTCACAGAGCAGAGAGTGGGAGTATGGGCTCTTCCAGGCGCTCTGGAACCGGTTCCCTCACAGAGCAGAGAGTGGGAGTATGGGCTCTTCCAGCCGCTCTGGAACCTGTTCCCTCACAGAGCAGAGAGTGGGAGTATGGGCTCTTCCAGCCGCTCTGGAACCTGTTCCCTCACAGAGCAGAGAGACAGCAGTCTGCTGCCTGGCCTTTACAGCAGACCTACAAGGGGGGGTGGGGGGTGCCAGAGGGAGGTTAACCTCTTGTGTGCTCCCTCACAATTGGCCCTGAAACTGGACTGGCAAACATTTCTTTTGATGTTGTAAATTCTGACACTTGTGGCAACAGAAGACTTAAGAAACGAAGGTGCAACATAGGATTCTCCTCTGTAATCTTGCTCTCTTCCTTTCATGCGGTGTATTCTAGACATGGCCTTGGCTAATTATAATGAAGGATAATTGTGATACAGTGTCACTTCATGTCTGGCCACAAAGATACATTGTATCCCTCTTTATCTGGGGGCGATCATCTCCAGCAAGATGTTGAACCAGCACAGAAATGCTTTATATAAATGTGTGACAGATACATGACTGGTCAGGTGAAGAAAATACATCATAAAGAGCCTCTGTATATTGTATGAATATATACACACACACACACACACACACTCACACTCACACTCACACACACACACACGTGGATTTCCCATTAGGCCCGGGCCTTGGGCAGCAAAAATGGCCGTCCCCATATACATTTGCCGCACTCTCGGGCCTGATGGGAAGTCACTTACATGCGCCGGGCGCCTCCTTGCTGTCTCCGTACTGCCGCCCTTCTCCTCCTTCTGATTAGCGTCGTCAAATGACGCCGCAGATGTCACCAATGTGGCGTCACGCGGCGTCTTGTTGCCATGGCAACGTGATATCGCGGTGTCAAATGACGTCGCATTACCATGGCACCAAGACGCTGTGTGTCTTTAATTTAGGGGCGTCCGCGGCATCATTTGACGCTGTGAATCGGAAGGAGGAGGAGAGCGGCGGTAAGGAGGCGCCCGGCATATGTTAGGGCCATGGGGTGGAGGGTTTAGAAATCTGCTGCCACATATGCACACACATACATGGGCGCACACATCTAAGCGCGCGCACGCACACACATACATGGGCGCACACATCTAAGCGCGCGCACGCACACACATACATGGGCGCACACATCTAAGCGCGCGCACGCTAACACATACATGGGCGCACACATCTAAGTGCGCACACGCTAACACATACATGGGCGCACACATCTAAGCGCGCACACGCAAACACACACCTGTTTCCCTGCTTGATTCTGTCTCTCCTTTCCTCTTAGTGCCGTTCAGGGAAGCACCCAGCTACTCACAGCGGAGGAGGGGGCCCCAGAGCAACTTGGCAGCACCCAGACTCCTCCTGCGCTCCAACAGCGACAACAACCTCAACGTGAACAATATCCCCGAGTGGTCGGCCGCCTCCACGTCTTTGCACCGGAGTCTTTCTCCGCAGCTACTTCAACAGATGCAGAACAAGCCTAATGGCGCTGTGAAATCTATTGGGGGCTATAGCCAGGTCTCCCGAAGCCGCTCTCCATCGCTGAATCGCGCGGGGGAGGACGCGAAGAGACCGCAACCGAGACACATCAGGTATATGTGCGCCAGACTGACTGTGTTACACGGAACAGACGTGAGACAGGGATATGTTACCCGGGAATAGATGTGTTACATTGGGCCTGTCACACGGAATAGGTGTGAGATAGTGATATGTTACCTGGGAATACATGTGTTACATGGGGGCCCTGTCACATGGAACAGGCGTGAGACAGTGATATGTTACCTGGGAATAGATGTGTTACACAGGGCCCCTGTCACACGGAACAGGCGTGAGACAGTGATATGTTACCTGGGAATACATGTGTTACATGGGAGCCCTGTCACACGGAACAGGCGTGAGACAGTGATATGTTACCTGGGAATAGATGTGTTACACGGGGGCCCTGTCACACGGAACAGGCGTGAGACAGTGATATGTTACCTGGGAATAGATGTTACACGGGCCCTGTCACATGGAACAGGCGTGAGACAGTGATATGTTACCTGGGAATACATGTTACACGGGCCCTGTCACATGGAACAGGCGTGAGACAATATGTTACTTGGGAATACATTTGTTACACGGGCCCCTGTCCCACGGAACAGGCGTGAGACAGTGATATGTTACCTGGGAGTACATGTGTTACACGGGCCCCTGTCACACGGAACAGGCGTGAGACAGTGATATGTTACCTGGGAATAGATGTGTTACACGGGGGCCCTGTCACACGGAACAGGCGTGAGACAGTGATATGTTACCTGGGAATAGATGTGTTACACGGGGGCCCGGTCACACGGAACAGGCGTGAGACAGTGATATGTTACCTGGGAATACATGTGTTACACGGGCCCCTGTCCCACGGAACAGGCGTGAGACAGTGATATGTTACCTGGGAATAGATGTGTTACACGGGGGCCCTGTTACACGGAACAGGCGTGAGACAGTGATATGTTACCTGGGAATAGATGTGTTACACGGGGGCCCTGTCACACGGAACAGGCGTGAGACAGTGATATGTTACCTGGGAATACATGTGTTACACGGGCCCCTGTCACACGGAACAGGCGTGTGACAGTGATATGTTACCTGGGAATAGATGTGTTACACGGGGCCCTGTCACACGGAACAGGCGTGTGACAGTGATATGTTACCTGGGAATAGATGTGTTACACGGGGCCCTGTCACACGGAACAGGCGTGTGACAGTGATATGTTACCTGCTTCCTGGGTTAAGTGCAGTGGAGAGGCGGAGAACTGCAGGTAGAATTCTTGATAGATTGTAACCTTTGGCTGGTCCCTCAGGGTAACTTAATGCTCAATATCTGAAGGTGTAAAGCATTTAAATCAGTCGTTAAAGTGTTTTACAATGTGCTCGGCTCTCAAAAGACAAATGTCAGAAGCGACACTTAAAGGAAATCATTGCTTGGTCTTTGTTAGAGCAGTGAGGGGCCGCAGATGGAGAGATGTGTGAGCAGAGAGCACTTACACAACGGAAATCCTGCAAATCATTTCGCATATTGTGTTTGTTCAGAACAGTGATGCAGATGGGATTCACGTCATATCACGCGATGATATCTCACACGGCTGTCCCATTGCTTTAACCCATTCAGTGCTGTGAGCACGCGATGCGGCATGTATCATTAGCTATATTCAGCAGGTGGCCACATTGTATATTTCTTATTGATGTCGATATATACCTGTGTCTACACTATATCTATCTATATCTTTATATATGTATGTATTAATATTTTTTGTGTGTGTGTATATACATACACACACACACACACACACACACACACACACACACACACACATAAGAAATAAGCAAGTGTATGATACCGTTTGCACGTAATCATCAGGCAGCACTCAGAGTAAATGTGAGAGATGAATATATTATAAACAGGCACAGAAATATCCAACGGTTCGGTCTCAGAGTGAGGCCTTCCTCTGGGAAGTGTACTACAAGCAATCCTTCAATTGCCACAAACAGTTAAAAAATAATCAAACAACCTTTGTCATAGTGTCATGTGCTGGAGGCTTTTACATAAGAACCGCCATTTGTAATGACGTCATCACCATCACGGTGTGTGTGTGTGTATATGTATATGTATGTGTATGTGTATATATATATGTATATATATATATATATATATATATATATAATATATATATATTGTGACAAACGCCCCTCTTTTGTAGCGCTGACGTCTGTCTGGGATCTTCCCGACACAGTCTTCTAGGGTTAATTATACGAATAACCGGATCATACAAAGCATCACGTTGTTTAACTCAGGCTTCTGCCTGCTTTATTTTCATCCCAGTAAGGGACTGCAGCTTTAACATGTGTAGGTTAGAGCCACTCAGACATTAACCTTCAGCGGTTTACTCATATCAGTGTTACAGCATTTCACACAGTGTCACTTTAAGAAACAAAAATAAATCATATAAAGAAATCCTATCCCATTTAGGGATCTAACTACACAGCAGAATCAGCCTCTCTAACTGCTGCTGGGCCAACTAACCTGGTTTCCCAGCTTAAAACAATACCCTCTCATTTAGGGTCACTAGATACAGCATACAGTCTTTAGACACAGCAATAAACATTTGTTTGTCTTATCTGTTCGTGGTGGGAACTCAGTCCAAAGTGTCCAGGCAAATCTTCTGGTACTGCGATACTTGAAGGGGGCGTCCTCCCCGAACTGGATACAGGGGAGCAGCGATACCCCCAGCCTCCAGGCTCTAAGAAGCGAGACTGAAATGCAAACCTCTCTGCTCTAAATACCTGTGCTAGTGATTAGGAGAGCAGGTGAGGGAGAACTAGACACATTGTAATCTGTGGTCTGGATTTTCCATCCACCAGCCTGAGTTAATGTGAAGCTGTGGAATGGATAATTTTACACTATTCCTGCACTTTCTGACCTAAAACGGGGCAGAAAGCTGTCTAACATCTTTGGACTATGTCACAATATACACACACACACACACACACACACACACACACACACACACACACACACACACACACCTAAACGGGGCAGAAAGCTGTCTAACATCTTTGGACTATGTCACAATATACACACACACACACACACACACACACACACACACACACACACACACACACACACACACACACACACACACACACACACACACACACACACACACACCCCTCCCCCCCCCGTGATTTTGAGCTTGTTGAGACTGTGTATGTCCTATGTAAATTGGTGACTTTTACATTCACACAAATGACCTGGGGTTATGATCCCTGGTGCAGTGTAAGAATTACACACACATAATGCACATCACTAGTTTCTCAGTAACCTGCCCTTTCTTTTGTTGCTCATATAGATGTAACAAAAATGAATGTTTAAATATGTTGCTCTATTTTTGACTCGGTTAATTCTTTCTGGTGAGCAGAGCTGTGATATTTATGTGGTAATGTATTCTGTCGTTAGCCCTTCAGTAAGAGCTGAGACATTTACACTGCCATAAAACAGACAGCAAGGACATACTGCGCAGTATCTGGCGTGAGGATGTGGTGTTCTGAGCCGCACGCAGGAAACCATTCTTACATGTGACATTGTGTGCCTCTACTCACACTAACATCGCAGGGAGATATATCGCCGGGAAAAATGGGCAGAAAATATGGTCAAAAGACGGGCAGTTTCTGACAGACGAATTCGTAGGGCAGGATCAACAAAGCTCTATTAGATCAGAGCGCATTACGTGACGTGAAACATGAACGGATGTTCACGGAGATTACCGGGTATCCTCGAAGCATATTATATATATCCGGAATACATTCTCTCGCAACGTTAAGTGTATCTTAGCCTTACTCCGATCCAGACCCTGAAATAGGCGCTCTCTAGACGTAACTACAATGTTGTGGGGTCTGACGCTCAAGGCCCTGATGATGTAGTAGTTACGTCATAATCTTGTTGCTCGTTTTTGTAGGGGAGATCGGGCTCTGCGTTCCTGTAGATCGCAGAATGCGAAGGAGTCGTCTTCCATTCCATCATCAGTAACGGAGCGATCACGTCATCATTTCAGTCACGTGCCGCGGTACCTTGGTCACTCAAGAGTTAACTCAAGTTAAGAGAGGAGAGGAAAATATAGCACCACAAGTAAACTCAAGGTTAACACGAAGAAACCCATACATCTGCGCTCAAAGAAATTAAACTGCTGTAGTAGCCTGGGATGTTAATTGTCCCACTAGGTGGAGTATAATTACTCCTACCTAACGACACACTAGAGTGAGGAAAAACTCACAAAACCAAAATAAAGACATTTTATTAATGTAACCTTGACGACTTAAAATGAATACATAGCAATGAAATAAAATCCCCTAGGGGGCGGTTCATGAAAAACCCAGACTGGGAAATACCAATTATGAAGTCACCTGTTAGATAGTACTCTATTAATACCCCAGATAATATAGTATAATGTCACTGGTTGGTACTATCAGATAAGATACAGATAGAATAATCAATGGCTAAACATATGTGACTCACATCAGTCCCAGTCAGGAAGACGCAGAGCGCAGTGTGGGGTAAGAGCCCGATGTGCATATGACCTCTGTATGTTTAAGGTGAGTAAACACACTAGAGATGATACATAATATAATTGTCATATACCAATCATCAGCGTTGTACACATGATGTATTAACACCGTAATGCCCAGTGAGGCTGTTGATGCTGAATGTGAAGTAACCACACAGTTAATCCCCCATACAGTAGCTGGGATGAAGATGCTTCATACAATGGTGAGCGTATGAGCTGAGGTTAGCATCAATGAAATATCACACTGCCCCACCAGTGACATTATACTATATTATCTGGGGTATTAATAGAGCACTACCTAACAGGTGACTTCATATTTGGTATTTCCCAGTCTGGGTTTTTCATGAACCGCCCCCTAGGGGATTTTATTTAATTGCTATGTATTCATTTTAAGTCGTCAAGGTTACATAAAGAAATTTTATTAATTTTGGTTTTATGAGCTTTTACTCACTCTAGTGTGTCGTTAGGCAGGAGTAATTATACTCCACCTAGTGGGACAATTAACATCCCAGGCTACTACAGCAGTTTAATTTCTTTGAGCGCAGATATATGGGTTTCTTTGTGTTAACCTTGAGTTAACTTGTGGTGCTATGTATGTTCATTACCCATTGCACCCTAGTGCATACTTTTTCATTGTAATAGGTTGAGCGTTGAGTTATTTCTTTTGTTGATTACAGGAGAGGAAAATAACAAGGGAAACATCCTTACATTATGTCTTACATTCCACCCATCCCGACCCTACATCCCCGCATTCCACCCATCCCGACCCTGCATCCCCGCATTCCACCCATCCCGACCCTGCATCCCCGCATTCCACCCATCCCGACCCTGCATCCCCGCATTCCACCCATCCCGACTCTGCATCCCCGCATTCCACCCATCCCGACCCTGCATCCCCGCCTTCCACCCATCCCGACCCTGCATCCCCACATTCCACCCATCCCGACCCTGCATCCCTCCCATCCTGACCCTGCATCCACGCATTTCACCCATCCCGACCCTGCATCCCCGCATTTCATCCATCCTCACCCTGCATCCCCGCATTCCACCCATCCCGACCCTGTATCCCCGCATTCCACCCATCAAGACCCAGCATCCCCGCATCCACCCATCCCGACCCTGCATCCCCGCATTTCACCCATCCTGACCCTGCATCCCCGCATCCCACCCATCCCGATCCTGCATCCCTCCCATCCCGACCCTGCATCCCCGCATTCCACCCATCCCGACCCTGCATCCCCGCATTCACCCATCCCGACCCTGCATCCCCGCATTCCACCCATCCCGACCCTGCATCCCCGCATTCCACCCATCCCGACCCTGCATCCCCGCATTCCACCCATCCCCGACCCTGCATCCCCGCATTCCACCCATCCCGACCCTGCATCCCCGCATTCCACCCATCCTGACCCTGCATCCCTCCCATCCCGACCCTGCATCCCTGCATTCCACCCATCCTGACCCTGCATCCCCGCATTCCACCCATGCCGACCCTGCATCCCCGCATTCCACCCATCCCGACCCTGCATCCCCGCATTCCACCCATCCCGACCCTGCATCCCTCCCATCCCGACCCTGCATCCCCGCATTCCACCTATCCCGACCCTGCATCCCCGCATTCCACCCATCCCGACCCTGCATCCCCGCATTACACCCATCCCGACCCTGCTGTGAGGATCGGGGAGTCACGCCACCCTCAGCGCACTCCCTGCTTACCTCTCTTCATTACCAGGGCTCCCGCCTCTCCCGCGCAACCAGTCAGCCCTGGCTCCTTCTCGGGGACTGGCGGCCAAACCTAGAAGCTAGATCCCGGCGGAAGTCAGGCCCAACTTCTTGTATCAACCACCTGGGTGGGCACCACTCTGCTGATGGGTAGTGCCCAGTACAACCAACCTCACACTGACGAGACCCACAAGGTCGAAACAGTCTGTCTGTGAGAGGGTTTACTGGCTTTGCATCTCATCCCAGGCTATGTTTAAAAGCTATGTTTAAAGCGGCATGTATTGGCTTAAGGGTTTAACTATGTAATGTGGTCTTGAAACAAAAGGTGGAACTGTGTGCTCATTTGCATGTCATTTCCCAGAATCCCTTGCTGCAGTGGAAGTGCTGTAGGCTGGGTGATAATGGTGATGTTCAGGGTTGCAGACCTGTATAAGGCTGAGTCCATAGAGACTGAAGCCGTGCGGAGGCGCGCTGAGGCTCAGGGAAAGCGGTGGGCGTGTCTGGGGACGGGCCAGTGACGTCACGGAGCTGGTTCGCCCTCATTGGGCGAACCGCTCACGTGACCGGCCCTGCGCTCCGGCAAGCACAGAAACTAAAGATTTAGGAAGACACACGCTTCCGCAGGCGTGCGGAAGCGTGCGCGAGCCCCTGCTAAAGCCGCTCTTATTGCGGCTGCAGGGGCTCAGTGCCGAGCAGCAGCGCGCCTCAGCACGGGTCAGCGCCTAAGCGCTGACCATGCCTGAGGCCTAAGGCTCACCAGTAATATTTTTATATGCTGTATGCTATACGGTGAAGGGTTTTTTTTCACCCACCATAACATACATATATATATATATATATATATATATATATATATATATATATATATATATATATATATATATATATATATATATATATATATATTTATATTGTGACAAACGCCCCTCTTTTGTAGTGCTGACGTCTGTCTGGGTTCTTCCCGACACAGTCTTCTAGGGTTAATTATACAACAAACAGGATCATGCAAAGTATTATGCTGCTTAACTCAGGCTTCTGCCTGCTTTATTTTCATCCAAGTAAGGTACTGCAGCTTTAACATGTGAAGGTTAGAGGTACTCAGATACTTTCATTCAGCAGTTCACATATTTCAGTGTTACAATATTTCCCACACTGTTATTTCAAGAAATAAAACCAAAATCATATAAGCAAAATCCTATCCCTTTCAGGGATCTAACTACACATCAGAATCAGTCTCTCTAACAGCTGCTGGCCAACTAAACTGGTTCCCCAGCTTAAAACAATGCTCTCTCATTTAGGGTCACAAGATACAGCACAGTCTTTTAGCAACAGCAGTAACCATTTGTTTTGTCTTATCTGTTCGTGGTGTCCAGGCAAATCCTCTGGTACTGTGATCCGTGGAGGGGCCGTCAACCCCGACACTGGAAACAGGGGAGCAGCGATACCCCCAGCCTCCAGGCTCTTAAGGAGAGAGAGTGAAATGCAAAACCTCTCTGCTCTAAATACCTGTGCATGTGATTAGAAGAGCAGGTGAGGGAGAACTAGAGCCATTATAATCTGTGGTCTGGATTTTCCATCCAGCTGCCTGAGTTAATGTGAAGCTGTGGAACGGATCATTTTTAGCTATTCCTGCACTTTCTGCTCTAAAATGGGGCAGAAAGCTGCCTAACATCTTTGGACTATGTCACAATATATATATAAATATATATATATATATATAAATATATATATATATATATGTTAAAGATGTAAAGATCTGTGTGAACCAGAACTTACAATAGATTGGTACTTTAGATGCCTAATCACCAGAAAGCAGTGACATTGCCTCCTAATCACGGGACTAATTGGGCAGAGCGACTGCTGGAAGTGAGCAGCGAATCTGTAGCTGTGAATCACATCGGGCGCACAGGACACGGCAGGATGGGAACTGAATGATACAAAGTATTCTCAGACTTACAGAGGAGCAGGTTCTGAAAGCACCAAGGATATATATGTAACCCCCTGTCACTATGCCTAAGGGAAACCGTGGGCGATTGCGTGTGCGGCTGTTACCTGTACGCTCACAGGAGGCCTGAGCCTCCGCTACTGGGAGCCTGGGGTGAGCTGTCTCTCTCTCTTTGTGCAGCGCCTCCACCTATGAGGGATCCCAGCGTTGGAGCGATGATTCCTCATAGAACTCAATACACTCAGTAATAACAATACCACAATATACATACATACGTGTGTGTGTGTGTGTGTGTGTGTGTGTGTGTGTGTGTGTGTGTGTGTGTGTATGTGTGTATATATATAACGGTGTTTTCCCTGGGCCCTACTGATCCTGACCCATATGTAAGAAAATCCCCCAATTACATGGATATGTGGTGCACCTGCTGGTAACAGGACTCCTGAGCCTCCCGCTGGATGTTATGGGGAATATATCACCATGACAGGCGTCCGAGGTAGTGTTCTGAGTCCTACTCACATTCGATGCAGCGCCTCCACCCCATCAGGATCTCTGCGGCAGCAGGGGGAAGTATCTGATGGGGAATAACTCCACACTCACACAGGAGGGATCTTTTGAACCAGGGCATCTTTAATGTCATCTCTATTGGCAGACTGCCCCTCATCGCGGTCGTCACTTAGCCCAGCATTTTCATGAGGTACTCCATTCAGAAGGTTCCTCCTCTTGTAATAGAGTTGCTTTCCAACTCTCCGCTAAGGGAGATCCACCAGCTGTGCCAGGT
>NC_134494.1:46467842-46537842 GCF_040206685.1 Ascaphus truei
CACAGATCTTTATACGGTGTAAGCGGGGCTCATGTCCCCTTGTGCTGACAGAGGCAAAATAAGACAATAGTTTAATCAGGCGCGGCTTTCTACGCTGAAATTGGCGTTCCTCGTCATTCTTTCCTTCAAAGCGTTAAAGGGGCCATCTTGCTTGACATCCGGCTTGTATGTTAATACAGGCGGTACTCGCTATCCGACATTTCACTTTACAACAGACGGCATATCCGGCGCTTTGCAATGCAACCCTATGGGCCGTTATCCGACGTCTGAATGCGTTATCTGACGCCCGAATGCGTTATCTGACGCCTGAATGCGTTTCCGGCGCCTGAATGCGTTATCCAACGCCTGAATGCGTTGTCCGGCGCCTGAATGCGTTATCTGACGCCTGAATGCGTTACCCGACGCCTGAATGCGTTACCCGACGCCTGAATGCGTTATCCGACGCCTGAATGCGTTATCCGACGCCTGAATGCGTTATCCGACGCCTGAAAGCGTTACCCGACGCCTGAATGCGTTACCCGGCGCCTGAATGCGTTACCCGACGCCTGAATGCGTTACCCGACGCCTGAATGCGTTACCCGACGCCTGAATGCGTTACCCGACGCCTGAATGCGTTATCCGACGCATGAATGCGTTACCCGACGCCTGAATGCGTTATCCGACGCCTGAATGCGTTACCCGACGCCTGAATATGTTACCCGACGCCTGAATGCGTTATCCGACGCCTGAATGCGTTATCCGACGCCTGAATGCGTTATCCGACGCCTGAATGCGTTACCCGACGTCTGAATGCGTTACCCGACGCCTCAAAGCGTTACCCGACGCCTGAATGCGTTATCCGACGCCTCAAAGCGTTACCCGACGCCTGAATGCGTTATCCGACGCCTGAAAGCGTTACCCGACGCCTGAATGCGTTATCCGACGCCTGAATGCGTTATCCGACGCCTGAATGCGTTACCCGACGCCTGAATGCGTTGTCCGGCGCCTGAATGCGTTGTTCGACGCCTGAATGCGTTATCCGACGCCTGAATGCGTTATCCGACGCCTGAAAGCGTTATCAGACGCCTGAATGCGTTATCCGACGCCTGAATGCGTTATCCGACGCCTGAATGCGTTACCCGACGCCCGAATGCGTTACCCGATGCTCACCGCCACTGATTAACATGGGACTCGCTTCCAACGCTACTTCCAGAATGGATCCCGTTGGATAATCGAGGACTGGCTGTACCAGAAATACTGTAAACAGGAGGTGTACAGCACTGTGTCCTGTGTTATACTGCCCTGCTCTGCGTTATACAGCCCTGTGCTGTGCTGTGTTATACTGCCCTGCTCTGCGTTATACAGCCCTGTGCTGTGTTATACTGCCCTGTGCTGTGTTATACTGCCCTGTGCTGTGTTATACTGCCCTGCTCTGCGTTATACTGCCCTGCTCTGCGTTACACAGCCCTGTGCTGCGCTGTGTTATACTGCCCTGCTCTGTGTTATACTGTCCTGCTCTGTGTTATACTGTCCTGTGCTGTGCTATACTGCCCTGCTCTGCGTTATACTGTCCTGTGCTGTGCTGTGTTATACTGCCCTGCTCTGCGTTATACTGCCCTGCTCTGCATTATACTGCCCTGCTCTGCGTTATACTGCCCTGCTCTGCGTTATACTGTCCTGCTCTGTGTTATACTGTCCTGTGCTGTGCTGTGCTATGCTGCCCTGCTCTGCGTTATACTGTCCTGTGCTGTGTTATACTGTCCTGTGCTGTGCTGTGCTATGCTGCCCTGCTCTGCGTTATACTGTCCTGTGCTGTGTTATACTGCCCTGCTCTGCGTTATACTGTCCTGTGCTGTGTTATACTGCCCTGCTCTGCGTTATACTGTCCTGTGCTGTGTTATACTGTCCTGTGCTGTGCTATACTGCCCTGCTCTGCGTTATACTGTCCTGTGCTGTGCTATGCTGCCCTGCTCTGCGTTATACTGTCCTGTGCTGTGTTATACTGTCCTGTGCTGTGCTGTGCTGTGCTGTGCTATACTGCCCTGCTCTGCGTTATACTGTCCTGTGCTGTGCTGTGTTATACTGCCCTGCTCTGCGTTATACTGCCCTGTCCTGTGCTGTGTTATACTGCCCTGCTCTGTGTTATACTGCCCTGTGCTGCGTTATACTGCCCTGTGCTGTGCTATACTGTCCTGTGCTGTTATACTGTCCTGTGCTGTGCTATACTGTCCTGTCCTGTGATGTGTTATACTGTCCTGCTCTGTGTTATACTGTCCTGTGCTGTGCTGTGCTATGCTGCCCTGCTCTGCGTTATACTGTCCTGTGCTGTGTTATACTGCCCTGCTCTGCGTTATACTGCCCTGTCCTGTGCTGTGTTATACTGCCCTGCTCTGTGTTATACTGCCCTGTGCTGCGTTATACTGCCCTGTGCTGTGCTATACTGTCCTGTGATGTGTTATACTGTCCTGCTCTGTGTTATACTGCCCTGTGCTGTGCTGTGTTATACTGTCCTGTGCTGTGTTATACTGCCCTGCTCTGCGTTATACTGCCCTGCTCTGCGTTATACTGCCCTGCTCTGTGTTATACTGTCCTGCTCTGTGTTATACTGTCCTGTGCTGTGATGTGTTATACTGCCCTGCTCTGCGTTATACTGCCCTGCTCTGCGTTATACTGTCCTGCTCTGTGTTATACTGTCCTGTGCTGTGATGTGTTATACTGCCCTGCTCTGCGTTATACTGCCCTGCTCTGTGCTATACTGCCCTGCTCTGCGTTATACTGTCCTGTGCTGTGCTATACTGCCCTGCTCTGCGTTATATTGTGTTATACTGTCCTGCTCTGCGTTATACTGTGCTGTGCTGTGCTATACTGCCCTGCTCTGCGTTATACTGTCCTGTGCTGTGCTATACTGCCCTGCTCTGCGTTATACTGTGTTATACTGCCCTGCTCTGCGTTATACTGTGCTGTGCTGTGCTATACTGCCCTGCTCTGCGTTATACTGTCCTTGTCTGTGTTATACTGCCCTGCTCTGTGTTATACTGCCCTGCTCTGCACTGTATTATATTATATTTCAGTGCGCTGTGCTGCATTATACTGCCTCTTTCCCATTTGTTGTCTCTTTCCCGCTTGCTCGCTGCCTCTTTCCCGCTTGCTGGTTGTCTCTTTCCCGCTTGCTTGCTGCCTCTTTCCCGCTTGCTGGTTGCCTCTTTCCCGCTTGCTTGCTGCCTCTTTCCCGCTTGCTTGCTGCCTCTTTCCCGCTTGCTTGCTGCCTCTTTCCCGCTTGCTGGTTGCCTCTTTCCCGCTTGCTGGTTACCTCTTTCCCGCTTGCTGGCTGCCTCTTTCCCGCTTGCTTGCTGCCTCTTTCCCGCTTGCTGGTTGCCTCTTTCCCGCTTGCTGGTTGCCTCTTTCCCGCTTGCTGGTTGCCTCTTTCCCGCTTGCTGGTTGCCTCTTTCCCGCTTGCTGGTTGCCTCTTTCCCGCTTGCTGGCTGCCTCTTTCCCGTTTGTTGTCTCTTTCCTGCTTGCTTGCTGTCTCTTTCCTGCTTGCTGGTTGCCTCTTTTCTGCTTGCTTGCTGCCTCTTTCCTGCTTGCTTGCTGTCTCTTTCCTGCTTGCTTGCTGCCTCTGGCACTTCATCCTTATTTGAATCGCTAGTGATACGCTTGTGTGTTGTGGTTACCCTTGCTGGTGTCATCTTTCTTTTCTCACAAGATTTTGCAGCGGTGGGTTCATGGATCGGGACCTGTTGTAAAATCTCTTAGATTGTAAGCTCTTTAGGGAAGGTCTCACTTAGTCTTATGTTGTCATTTAGCTGTTGCAGTTATCCCCGTAGTGTGTGTGTAATACTTTGTATTAAGGCGCTGTTTACATTATTGACACTATATAAATAAAAATATAGATACATACAAGAACTCATTTCTGGAACCTCTGTTTTAGACAGATAACACAGTTACATGTTAGGCCTCGGGCATGGTCAGCTGAGCCGTGCTGAGGCGCGCTTGTACTTACCTGTTAGCCCCTACAGCCGCAATGAGAGCGGCTTTAGTAGGGGCTCGCCTACGCTTCCGCAAGCGCGCGGAAGCGCAGGTCTTAGCAGAATTTTACATTTCAGCGCTCGCCGGAGCGCAGGGCCGGTCACGTGAGCGGTTTGCCCAATGAGGGCGAACCAGCTCCGTGACGTCACTGACCCGCCTGCCAACACGCCCCCGGACGGCGCGCTGTCTAAGGCCAGGGAAAGCACCCATGCTTTCCCTGAGCCTCTGCGCGCCTCCACACGCCAGCAGGTAACATGGCCGAGGCCTTAAGTGGGTAAAAGTTCTGATACAATCCTGACTGTCTCATTGGTTTAGAAGTGAGCTCTCTTTCAATGTAAAGCTGTCTTTTCATGAGCTACTGTATTTCCTCCACAGAACAGGAGAAATGATTACCAGGTAAGCTATGTATTGAGTAAACCCAAAGAGTGCATCCAACCCCACAGCACAGGCACATGTCCATAGAAAATGAAGCAATGGCCCAAATTGCATAAGGCAGCAATTCCTCTGTCCCAACTGTTATAACAAGTATATCCAGGGAGTGAGTATCACATAAGCTTGATTGAATAAATAGTGGTAACCAATAGCATACAGTAGCTTATTTTCATGATGCAGACACATTGTGGCGGTCCTCGCTGTCTTCCTTGTTTGTAGGCAGGAAGATAGAGAGCGTAGATAGAGGATATGGACTAGGTAAACGCACCTACGCGTTTCGTACTCAAGGTACTTTGTCAATTTAACGACGAGAGTGCCCCTTGGGTAGCACAGGTAAAGTGCCGCAGTGCCTTATTTTATTCCTGTCTGCCACGGACATTGTCCGTTTATAAGCATTGTACTGGTTGGGTTGTGTTATAGTTGTGGGTGTCAAGCCGACTCCTCTGGTACACTTATTCCCACCAGTTCCTAATCAACTTTATTAGGGGCACTCCATCGTGTTTGGGATTAACCCATTGTGGACTTATACATTTGGATACTCAATTTACAGGACTGGTCACAATTTTGGAGCATCACATCTACCTTGTTCCTTGTTTGTAGGCAGAGTGGCTGGAGCTGCGGGGCGTGCTCCAAACCAAACGGCAGCGCCGGGAGAACAGGAAACAAAACGGCGGTGCACAACCAAAGGAAACTCCACCAGGCAAGGTAACAGCAGTTAAAACTTCTATTTATTGGCACATTTCATTTTTAATTATTTTGTGCCAATAAATAGACGTTTTAACTGCTGTTACCTTGCCTGGCGGAGTTTACCGCCGTTTGTTTCCTGCAGAACAGGAGAAAGGCTGCGGCCAGGGTGGGGGATATTTGTGTCCTGCTAGTTGCGCATGTAGTGGGGCGCGGCCATGATGTCACGCAGCTGGTTCACGTAACGCGCCAGCGAGTGGCAAATCAAATTGCTTGGTCTCGCCAAGCAGCTGCGCGCCGTGCGGTCACTAGCAGACTCACGCTGGACAAACACAGCGAAGCAATGTGTTTGATCGCGCCCGTCCACTCATCGCCACCCTGGACGAGGCCTTTGCGTCTCCGCTGCAGCTCTCGGGTGTCAAATCTGTCTCTGTGGTTTCAGGACGGATTATTGTTACTGATTTACATAAAGCACATTAACGTGTCATTAGTTCACACGCCCTTTTCAATTAAAGCCGCAGTCAAAGCTGCCATTTTTTTTTAATTATAATTTTTTCCGCCTTTAATATGTGCATCGATACAACCCACACAATGATAAGTAATTAGCTAAATTGCTTATCGATCCGTTCTGAATGGCTGTCAGTGCAGCAGAAGAGGACCAAAGATGCAATTGGTGCACTGCTACAGAGAGGTCAGGGCTCAAAAAGGAGTGTGCCAGAGCCTGTTTCAGAAGAGGAAGGGGATGTGACTTTGTAAATGGTTGCTATAGAAACAAAAAATGTTTGTTACATTATAATACATTCAAAAAGTAATTCAGAGTTGTTTTTAAAAAAAAAATGCTTCTGAAAAGTATTTTCTCAAATGCGGCTTATTTATCAAAACTGAATACAGATATAAAACACTGGATTTCTCAAATAACAATCCCACTGCGTTCAATGTTTGTTTTTATTGACTAATTCTGCTGCTGCTTTTACACCGGGTGTTTTTTGGTGAATATCCCCCCATGGGTGTTCTGCCTCCTGCTGAGGTTTGTAACGGTGATGTATCTGATTGGGACTTGTTACTGTCTTACTTTTCAGTCCTGGTGCCAACACGGAGACTGTGTCTGCGCTGGACTTTCCGTGCCCGAAACGCAAGCTGTACAGCGCATTACCGGGGCGGCATTTTATCGTCGTGAAGCCGTATCAACCTCAGGGAGAAGGCGAGATTCCCCTCCACAAAGGAGACAGGATAAGAGGTTAGTTACTATGTATCCAAACATGTCCGTTGCAAAACAGGGTCAAAAATGGCACCGGATTTATTAAAAAAAAAATATATATATACTGTATATATTTAAATTTGAAAAAAAATGACGTGGAATATGTTTCTTTATAAAGAACTCCAATTGTAACATGTTCCCAAATACTGACCAGAAACCAATGAATGAAAATTGAAATAAAGATTATTTGAATTAAAATCTCAAATTTTAGCATTTAATTGAGCGCTTAAATAATAATAAGTAATGTACGTAAACACTGTTCCATGTGCTGTACGGTGGGTGAGCAGTGTGCAGCGATTGCTAAATAATATGAAAGATTGTGTTTGTCACACTGTCGGCCTGTGTGTTAGGCTGGTTTGTTGGTGTTGTGGAGATGGTACACTTAGCTCTGTGTTGTGTGTTTGTCACACTGTCGGCCTGTGTGTTAGGCTGGTGTGTTGGTGTTGTGGAGATGGTGCACATAGCCCTGTGTTGTCTGTTTGTCACACTGTCGGCCGGTGTGTTAGGCTGGTGTGTTGGTGTTGTGGAGATGGTGCACGTAGCTCTGTGTTGTGTGTTTGTCACACTGTCGGCCTGTGTGTTAGGCTGGTTTGTTGGTGTTGTGGAGATGGTGCACGTAGCTCTGTGTTGTGTGTGTGTCACACTGTCGGCCTGTGTGTTAGGCTGGTTTGTTGGTGTTGGGGAGATGGTGCACGTAGCTCTGTGTTGTCTGTTTGTCACACTGTCGGCCGGTGTGTTAGGCTGGTGTGTTGGTGTTGTGGAGATGGTGCACGTAGCTCGGTGTTGTGTGTTTGTCACAGTGTCAGCCTGTGTGTTAGGCTGGTGTGTTGGTGTTGTGGAGATGGTGCACGTAGCTCTGTATTGTGTGTTTGTCACACTGTCGGCCTGTGTGTTAGGCTGGTGTGTTGGTGTTGTGGAGATGGTACACTTAGCTCTGTGTTATGTGTTTGTCACACTGTCGGCCTGTGTGTTAGGCTGGTGTGTTGGTGTTGTGGAGATGGTGCACATAGCTCTGTGTTGTGTGTTTGTCACACTGTCGGCCTGTGTGTTAGGCTGGTTTGTTGGTGTTGTGGAGATGATGCACTTAGCTCCGTGTTGTGTGTTTGTCACACTGTCGGCCTGTGTATTAGGCTGGTGTGTTGGTGTTGTGGAGATGGTGCACGTAGCTCTGTGTTGTGTGTTGGTCACACTGTCGGCCTGTGTGTTAGGCTGATTTGTTGGTGTTGTGGAGATGGTGCACATAGCTCTGTGTTGTGTGTTGGTCACACTGTCGGCCTGTGTGTTAGGCTGGTGTGTTGGTGTTGTGGAGATGGTGTACATAGCTCTGTGTTGTGTGTTTGTCACACTGTCGGCCTGTGTGTTAGGCTGGTGTGTTGGTGTTGTGGAGATGGTGCACGTAGCTCTGTGTTGTGTGTTTGTCACAGTGTCGGCCTGTGTGTTAGGCTGGTGTGTTGGTGTTGTGGAGTTGGTGCACGTAGCTCTGTGTTGTGTGTGTGTCACACTGTCGGCCTGTGTGTTAGGCTGGTGTGTTGGTGGTGTGGAGTTGGTGCACATAGCTCTGTGTTGTGTGTTTGTCACACTGTCGGCCTGTGTGTTAGGCTGGTGTGTTGGTGTTGTGGAGTTGGTGCACGTAGCTCTGTGTTGTGTGTTTGTCACACTGTCGGCCTGTGTGTTAGGCTGGTGTGTTGGTGTTGTGGAGATGGTGCACGTAGCTCTGTGTTGTGTGTGTGTCACACTGTCGGCCTGTGTGTTAGGCTGGTGTGTTGGTGTTGTGGAGATGGTGCACGTAGCTCTGTGTTGTGTGTGTGTCACACTGTCGGCCTGTGTGTTAGGCTGGTGTGTTGGTGTTGTGGAGATGGTGCACGTAGCTCTGTGTTGTGTGTTTGTCACACTGTCGGCCTGTGTGTTAGGCTGGTTTGTTGGTGTTTGGAGATGGTGCACATGGCTCTGTGTTGTGTGTTTGCCACACTGTCGGCCTGTGTGTTAGGCTGGTGTGTTGGTGTTGTGGAGATGGTGCACGTAGCTCTGTGTTGTGTGTGTGTCACACTGTCGGCCTGTGTGTTAGGCTGGTGTGTTGGTGTTGTGGAGATGGTGCACGTAGCTCTGTGTTGTGTGTTTGCCACACTGTCGGCCTGTGTGTTAGGCTGGTGTGTTGGTGTTGTGGAGATGGTGCACGTAGCTCTGTGTTGTGTGTTTGTCACACTGTCGGCCTGTGTGTTAGGCTGGTGTGTTGGTGTTGTGGAGATGGTGCACGTAGCTCTGTGTTGTGTGTTTGTCACACTGTCGGCCTGTGTGTTAGGCTGGTGTGTTGGTGTTGTGGAGATGGTGCACGTAGCTCTGTGCCGTGTGTTCTAATAGATGATTGGAAAGGAAATCGGCAAATGACGCTTCATGTTTCTGAGCAGACGGCTTTGGCAGATTATAGGTTGATTAATGAAATGAAGTGTACTGTGTGATTAGCAATCCATCAGTCAGCCTTCCGGATACATGCACGGCATGGAATCTGAGCCAGCGTATGTAAGCCATGTGCTGAGGCGCCTTCATTGTCAGAGGGACCAACCTGTATACACTAACAAAGCGGCAACTTCTGTCAGCAAACACACAGTTTCACCGTACAAATATTAGCAAATTGATGCCAAGTTATTATTTTTTTGGAGAAAAACCAAATACCTTTGGTTGCTAATCATTTTCCGTTATTGGGGTAGATATTGGTTGGACATTTTTATCCTGCACACGAAAGCACACGTGCAATCTGCATGTTAATTCCAGGGTCACACACGTGTACATACACGCAGCCTCCTCCTGGGCCTCTTATTGATAAAGTAAGGTGACCATACTGCTTAAAGTGACAAACCGGGACAAAATACAAAATTATTTATTTGAAACATGTGCTTCATCAACCGTTTCTAATGAATCTGCAGCCTTTGTATAGTAGTATCGGGCACAAAAACGTGTATGGTTTGTACAGGTAGTTAAAAGTGTCACCGACTGCAAGTAGCCAGAAGTGTCAGGAAGTCCGTGTAATTTATTGCCAGCGCTATATAAATTGACGGTAACTTTCCTGCTGTCGCTCGGAGATCCTGGGGCGATGCAGGTCAGACAGAGGCAGAGCGGTTCTGCGGAGCTGGGAGAACCCCCGTGGGGCCGTCGCTAATACTCGGGCCAGAGTCCAAAGCGCCGCCCAGCTCCCACTGCAGCTCACTGCGAGCGCCAGGTAGCAGCAGATAATCACGGTACCTTATTGGTAAGTGGCCAGGTAGCCCTGCGGAGGACAGCACGGTCAGATGAATCTGAGACCTCCTGAGCGCATCCTGCTAAGGATCGGATCCAGGACAGATACTTTGTCTGGGTTTGCACGGTACCACTGCTCTATAACCATAGCACCTTCAGCCAATCAGAGCCGCTGAAAGAGTGATGACACGCTTACTATGCACTGTATACACTTTAACATACCCATAGTATGTATACATCATGTTATACATGCATGACGTATGATGAATGTTTTTATCAGGAGATATTTATCACTTCTGCTATCCCGGAGCCAAATGTGCGTAATTATTTAAAATTCAAAGTGTAGTGGAACAAATTGAAAAGCTACTAACCATGCAAGAGACCCCGTGTACCCCTCCTTCTCCATAATTAATGTGATGGATATCTGGCAATCATTAATATTCTCCTGCTTTGTAGTGTTTGATAATATTCTGTGGCACGTGTGCTGCTGAAGGCCAGGAAATTCACATCGCCCCAAAATACTGGCCCGAGGTCCCAGAACTCTGCATGTAATGTCCTCGCAGAGAGGAAACTTAACCCGGCCAGGTACAATAATGCAGTAAAGAATAATTAATCAACACCGACCAATGAAACGTCCATCAGAGACTTAAGAGTAACCGCATCACACGGTACATGTTACCAGCACACGCGTGAGTGAGATGCAGGGTTTCCAACCTCTACAGGATTTTTCCTGGAAGTCTGTGAGTGCAGATACGAGCGCCAGTCTGTTCTGTGCGTGTACATGTGTATATGTGTATATGTGTATATGGGCCTAAGTGCATGCATGTATGAGTGTACGTATCTAGTTTTATATGCATCCATGCTTGGATGTATGTATTGATGCGTGTATGTATGCATGTATGAATATGTATGGATGCAACATACGTGTATGGATATGTGTATGAGTGTATGTATGGATACGTATGTGTGTATGGATACATGTATGAGTGTATGTATGGATACGTGTATGTGTGTATGGATACGTGTATGTGTGTATGGATACGTGTATGTGTGTATGGATACGTGTATGTGTGTATGGATACGTGTATGTGTGTATGGATACATGTATGTGTATGTATGGATACATGTATGTGTATGTATGGATACGTGTGTGTGTGTGTGTGTATGTATGGATACATTTATGTTTGGATACGTGTATCTGTGTATGGATACGTGTATCTGTGTATGGATACGTGTATGTATGGATACGTGTATGAGTATGTATGGATACGTGTATGTATGGATACGTGTGTATGTATGGGTGAATGTATGTATGGATACATGTAGGTATGTATGGATACGTGTATGATTGTATGTATGGATAAGTGTATGTATATACGTGTGTATGTATGGATACGTGTATGAGTGTATGTATGGGTGAATGTATGTATGGATACGTGTATGTATATATGTATGTATGTATGGATACGTGTATGAGTGTATGTAAGGCTGACCCTGTGTATATACAGTAGACATGAGTGCAAGCCCTATTAGAACTTTATTGCTGGTTATGGACTTATAATGCCCCCTAAAATGACACTGATTACTTTCCTTATGGGTTTAAATCCTTCTGTCTCGCTATATTGTAAACGAGTTCTTCCGGATTTCCTTCTGAGACCTTCCGCTCAGCCACGAGTGACTTTTTCCCCCACTTTGCGGCGTCACAAGGTGCGATAAAGCAGCGGTGCCGCGCTGAATACGACACAGCGGCTCTGAGCGAAGTCTGTGATCGGCGCAGTAAAATAAAGAGGTGGCAGGAAATATGGCATCGCAGCTCCCCTTTATAAAACCGTCCGTCGTGTTAATGATGAGAGCGTCTCTGTCCTTACAATCTAGCACAGCTATAAGGTTTCCATACACAACCACACCTCATTGTGTCATCTCACAAGAATACTAACAGTAGTGCAACATACTTACATGGAGCCTTTGAAGTGGGTGGAGATGTTGGCAGCCCAGTGGCCGTCTCATGTGACTTTGGCCCAAGTTCTCAGTGTCTACAAAATGAGATGTTCGCTCTGGACAGCGTTAATTGTACCCGAAGACTTTTCATGCAGAAGAAGATGGGCCAGGGAATGTCCTGCTATCTGCCCGGCACCGGAGGCGCAGGTCCCTGCAGCTCGTATTGCATTCTTTATTCAGTGTGTTTTATTCCCAATATCAGTTTCTCTCTCATAACACTATTTCCGGATGTGTCTTCTGCTACCCACTGGGTCCCAGCAACCTGCTAGATGAAGTGCCTAATTACCCTGGATCCGCGTGCTGTACATGAATAAGCTGTGTGCGTATTATCACTGTGAATATATAATTATATCATGCCATTATGTATGCATAATGTTTCAACCACATTGCAGCTACATTTCTAATGGCAAACAACCCTGTTTATTTACCTTTCCCTGGTACCCGTGAAGGCGTTAAGTACACGCAGTTCCACGTACGATCCACTGCTGGTGTGTGTCTGTAGCAAGAGAACAAATTCTTCTTTTGATTTGACTTTTGAATCTTTTTTCCGTGCAGTTGTGAGCATTGGGGAAGGAGGATTCTGGGAAGGAAACGCCCGTGGGCACTTGGGATGGTTTCCTGCAGAATGTGTGGAAGAAATTCAGCCCAAACCAAACGATGGACGCCCAGGTGAGATAACTCGGAGACAGATATGTTGCAGATATGTTGCAGATATGTTGCAGATATGTTGCAGATATGTTGCAGATATGTTGCAGATGTGTTACACGGCGTCATGGAAATTTCGGGAGGTGCAACTGTATACTCTGCACTATGTATCCCACTGCGCTACACACTCACTGTGTCATTCACGCACGTGCGCTCAATGTGTTCTACCATCTACACACTGTACACATGCACAATGTATGTGTTGCACTGTATATACTGTACACGCAAAGGTCTACAGACGCGAGAGGCGCTGCTCCCACTGCTGCACTTTTCCTGCAGGGGTGTAACCTGTAAGCAGCAGGGCTCTGATGTATATATGGGTTTTTCTGCTCCTTTAGTATACAAAATATTACTTGGACAAATCCATAGAGGTATATACTGCATAGGGGTGTATAATGCATAAAGTATTTAATGCATAGGGGTGTACAGTATACTGTATAGTGGTGTAAAATGTATAGAGATAGCAAAAGTTATGGGGGTGTATAATGTATAGAGGTATATAATGTACAGGGAGTGCTGTGTATAATGTATAGGAAGTGCTGTGTATAGCGGTATATAATGTTTAGGGAGTGCTGTGTATAATGTATAGGGAGTGCTGTACTGTATATAGAGGTAAAAGAGAAGACCCCTATCCCTCCCAAGGAAGGGGAGTAGGACAGGGTGTGAAGCCCCCTCATTGCATGCACTCCCTAAGCAGTAGAGTAAGTACTGATGTATAAATAGGTGGTAAATTACGTACTGTAAGGCGCATAACCTATAGTGAATATGAGGACGTCCCTGACATGGAAAAGTATTGTAATCATGAATAATATTTAAAATGCAATGAAATAATTTTACCTTCTATTTATACATGTCTATATCACTTCCCCTAGTGCCCCCTGCATGCTTATCCATATTTCATTACTAGAAGGCTGAGCGGGTTCTCTCTTCTGTTTTCACCTGTATACAGTATGTATAGGGAGTGCAGTGTATATAGGTGTATAATGTATAGGGAGTGCTGTGTATAATGTATAGGGCGTGCTGTACATAGAGGTGTATAATGTATAGGGAGTGCTGTGCATAGAGGTGTATAATGTATAGGGAGTGCTGTGTATAGAGGTGTAAAATGTATAGGGAGTGTTGTGCATAATGTATAGAGAGGGCTGTGCATATAGATGTATAGGGAGTGCTGTGTATAGAAGTGTAAAATGTATAGGGAGTGCTGTGTATAGAGTTGTATAATGTACAGGGAGTACTGCATACAGCAGTGTAAAATGTATAAGGAGTACTGTGTATAGAGGTGTATAATATATAGGGAGTGCTGTGGATAACGGTGTATAATGTATAGGGGGTGTATAATGTATAGAGGTTGTGATGTCTGCATCACGTTGCAGTATCTTGCGTCCCATATTAAGGCGGGAAACTCCGTAATTCTTTTCACAGGGTATATATATAGGGGTTAAATCATACAATAACACCCCCCCCCCGCCCCCCTCACCTTTAAGGCAAAATAAGGCTGTGAGACAATACAGCATTTTCACATTGGTACTATCCCAGAGTAGGTGTCACGGTTTGTCGCCACGTGTCACGCGCCCCGTGATGATATGTAATGCAGCAGGTACTTTAGGTGTTCACCAGACACACAACCCTACAGAGTCACTGTGTGATCCATACACAGCAGCTGCAGCTCTCGTCGGCGGCAGAATAAGGGACTGAGCTAAGCAATCAAACAGTAATTGTTTAGGCGTGAAATCCCTATTCATCATCATCAACCAAAAGCCCGGCAATGAATGAGTCGCTATTATAATCTGAGTCACAATATGATGCTTACACTTTTCATGCTGGGAATTTAGTCGGAAGTGTTTGATAAATGGGATTATGGAAGACTTTGGTGACCAGATAATTACAGGCGTGTAAAGTCTGAGAATGAACCTCTCATAACTCTCTCTCTCTTTGTAACGCTCTCATAACTCTCTCTCTGTAACGCTCTCATAACTCTCTCTCTGTAACGCTCTCATAACTCTCTCTGTAACGCTCTCATAACTCTCTCTGTAACGCTCTCATAACTCTCTCTCTGTAACGCTCTTATAACTCTCTCTCTGTAACGCTCTCATAACTCTCTCTGTAACGATCTCATAACTCTCTCTGTAACGATCTCATAACTCTCTCTGTAACGCTCTCATAACTCTCTCTCTGTAACGCTCTTATAACTCTCTCTCTGTAACGCTCTCATAACTCTCTCTCTGTAACGATCTCATAACTCTCTCTGTAACGATCTCATAACTCTCTCTCTGTAACGCTCTCATAACTCTCTCTGTAACGCTCTCATAACTCTCTCTCTGTAATGCTCTAATAACTCTCTCTCTGTAACGCTCTCATAACTCTCTCGGTAACGCTCGCACTCGGTAACGCTCGCACTCGGTAACGCTCGCACTCGGTAACGCTCGCACTCGGTAACGCTCGCACTCGGTAACGCTCGCACTCGGTAACGCTTGCACTCGGTAACGCTCGCACTCGGTAACGCTCGCACTCGGTAATGCTCGCTCTCGGTAATGTGCTTTTTGGGGCTCTCGGTTCCCCTCCCTCTCTGTTGCCCCCCCTCTCTGTTGCCTCCCTCTCTGTTGCCCCCCCTCTCTGTTGCCCCCCCCCTCTCTGTTGCCCCCCCTCTCTGTTGCCCCCCCTCTCTGTTGCCCCCCCTCTCTGTTGCCCCCCTCTCTCTGTTGCCCCCCTCTCTCTGTTGCCCCCCCTCTCTGTTGCCCCCCCTCTCTCTGTTGCCCCCTCTCTCTGTTGCCCCCCCTCTCTGTTGCCCCCCCTCTCTGTTGCCCCCCCTCTCTGTTGCCCCCCCTCTCTGTTGCCCCCCCTCTCTGTTGCCCCCCCTCTCTGTTGCCCCCCCTCTCTGTTGCCCCCCCTCTCTGTTGCCCCCCCTTCTCTATTGCCCCCACCTCTCTGTTGCCGCCCCTTCTCTCTGTTGCCGCCCCTTCTCTCTGTTGCCGCCCCTTCTCTCTGTTGCCGCCCCTTCTCTCTGTTGCCGCCCCTTCTCTCTGTTGCCCCGCCCCTTCTCTCTGTTGCCCCGCCCCTTCTCTCTGTTGCCCCGCCCCTTCTCTCTGTTGCCCCGCCCCTTCTCTCTGTTGCCGCCCCTTCTCTCTGTTGCCGCCCCTTCTCTCTGTTGCCCCCCCCTCTCTGTTGCCGCCCCTTCTCTGTTGCCCCGCCCCTTCTCTCTGTTGCCCCGCCCCTTCTCTCTGTTGCCGCCCCTTCTCTCTGTTGCCGCCCCCCTCTCTGTTGCCGCCCCCCTCTCTGTTGCCCCCCCCTCTCTGTTGCCCCGCCCCTTCTCTCTGTTGCCGCCCCTTCTCTTTGTTGCCGCCCCTTCTCTCTGTTGCCGCCCCTTCTCTCTGTTGCCGCCCTTCTCTCTGTTGCTGCCCCTTCTCTCTGTTGCCCCCCCCCTCTCTGTTGCCCCCCCTCTCTGTTGCCGCCCCTTCTCTCTGTTGCCCCGCCCCTTCTCTCTGTTGCCCCTTCTCTCTGTTGCCGCCCCTTCTCTCTGTTGCCGCCCCTTCTCTCTGTTGCCGCCCCTTCTCTCTGTTGCCGCCCCTTCTCTCTGTTGCCGCCCTTCTCTCTGTTGCCCCGCCCCTTCTCTCTGTTGCCCCGCCCCTTCTCTCTGTTGCCCCCCCCTCTCTGTTGCCCCCCCCTCTCTGTTGCCCCCCCCTCTCTGTTGCCGCCCCTTCTCTCTGTTGCCCCGCCCCTTCTCTCTGTTGCCCCTTCTCTCTGTTGCCGCCCCTTCTATCTGTTGCCCCCCCCTCTCTATTGCCCCGCCCCTTCTCTCTGTTGCCCCGCCCCTTCTCTCTGTTACCCCCCCCCTGTAAGTCTCTGTACCTGGCCTAGGAAATAGACATGGATTCTTCCTCTGAGGTGACAGCTGTGCTGGATACTATTTAGATAACTGCCTGTGACATCTTTGTCAGTATTACAAAGAAGCAGTGATTGACGGCAGAGAGAGACTTTTTCCCTCACACATTCTCCCTCTACTAACCCCCATGTACTCCACAGGATCTAGAATATTTAAAGAATCACTCCCACCTTGCTCCTCCCCCTCATCCCAATACAATAGATAAACTATATAGACATTGTAATGAATATGTCAGAAAATATTAAGTATTTGAATAAATCTGGCACTTCATAGGTTAATGTTGACTGCAAATTGTCTTAAAAATACAAGAATTGTTTGTATTGCCGGTAAAATCACTGACCAGGCCTAATTTGATGTGTTTTTATAGGACTAAAGATACCTGTGGTTAACACCTGGGGAAGGGGGATTGAAATGGCATTGCAACTCTTCCCTGACAGAAGGGACTTTATTGGGTGCCACGTTTCGTATTAGATTGGTGAGGGGGTCAAGGACTGTGGAACATTTTGGTACAAATTTCCTATAATACCCTGCTAAGCCCAGGAAAGCTCTCACCTGTTTTTTTGTCGTTGGTACTGGAGTTAATAGGGGTTGGGGAGGGGGGATTGAAATGGCATCGCAACTCTTCCCTGACAGAGGGGACTAAACTAAACCCTTAAAATGTACCTTGAAAGGCATTTCTGTGGGAACTGTGGACTATCGGGTGTGTGGCTAAGAAGACAGTCCAAAGGTTTGTGTAAAGTTACTAAATATGAAATCCTGGGTCTGACAGCGAGTCACAAGAATGACGAATAGATATTTGTAATCGTTGTGATTACACGGATCAAATGATACCAAAAACCTGGGTTTTCTATGTAGAATCTCTGATATCTGTTTCTCATGCAAAAATAGAAGTTATGTGGTTATGTTTCATATCCAGGTGCCTGTGTTTGTCTGTCTGTGTGTCACCCTATGCTGCTGCTGTGAATTCCTCTGCGCATGTGCGCCGAGCGCAGTAGACCTCTGCGCATGCGCGACGAGCACTTGAGGCCTCTGCGCATGCGAGCCGAGCACGAGAGGCCTCTGCGCATGCCCGCCGAGTGTGGAGGGCCTCTGCACATGCGCGCCGAGCTGTCAACACTGACATCGCCTACGGCCTCTTCTGCCAGCAGTGACGTCACTTCCGTCTCCATGAATGCAATTTACTCCAACAGAAATTTTTGTTTAGTAGGTGCCAGCAAAGAAGTTTCACTTCAAAAAACAAAAACTCTGAATTACATTTTTAATGTATTATACTGTAACATGCATTTTTTGTTTCTATAGCAACCATTTGCAAAGTCACATCCCCTTCCTCTTCTGAAACCGGCTCTAGCACACACCTTTTTGAGCCCTGCCCTCTCTCTAGCAGTGCACCAATTGTATCTAGTGACTGCCTGGTCACATGATCTTCACCACAGAACTTTGCATCTTTGGTCCTCTTCTGCAACACTGACAGCCATTTAGTGAACCCCCGAGCCGAATCTTCGCCATTCAATCGGCTAATTATATATAATTAGCTAATTACTTATAATTGTGTGAATTGTATTGATGCACATATTAAAGGGAAAAAAATAAATGCTGCTTTAACATAGTGTAAATATTGTCACCTTATTTTTCTTTGCAAGGGTTATGCTGCTGTAGTGCATTTCTAATACGTGGAACCTATTAATACAAACCAGCAGATAATTATCTTTCTGTTTAATTGCAACATGATTATGCCCAAATGAGAACCAAACATACTGAAACTGCTTTTATTCCTAGGTTACATAATAGGCGAGGTTGAAAAAAGACATGCGTCCAAGTTCAACCTGTGTTAAATTTAGGTGACAGATACTTTATCCGATATCCGTACTTATTGATCCAGAGGAAGGCAAACAGAAACCCAGTGACGCATCATCCAATGATATCTCATAAGGGGAAAATAAATTCCTTCCTGACTCCAAGAATTGGCAATCAGATTACTCCTGGATCAACATCCTTCCCATGTTTACTTATTAGGTATATCCCTGTATACCTTTATTTTCTAAAAAGATGTCCAACCTTTTTTTGAACATATCTATTGTATCTGCCATCACAGTCTCCATGGGTAATGAATTCTACATTGTAACTAGGATGGAGGGGGTAGGGAAGCCAAAATACTTTTGCAAATGGAGAAAGCATCAAATCTAGGTCATGTTTGCATAATGGGGGATTTTAATTATCCAGACATAGACTGGGGCAATGAGATTAGTAGCATTACAACAAAAAGAAAATGTTTTTTTGGGGGTGCTTAAATACAATTATATGACCCAAATTATTGAGGAACCAACCAGGAGAGGGGCAGTACTGGAATTTGTCATATCAAACAATGTAGAAGTAACAGCAAATATTCAAGTCCTGGAACATTTGGGTAACAGTGAGATCAGATGGTCTCATTTTAAATAATTTATCAAAAACTTTGTTACTTGGATTCATCAAAGACATTAACCCTTAGAAAGGCAGATTTTAATAAATTGAGGGCTAATCTACAAGTAATACAATAGGATGATGTTTTTGCTGGGAAAAATGTGGAAGATAAATGGGCAGTCTTTAAAACATTAGAAAAGCACACTTATCAGTGTATACCCTTGGGTAATAAATATAAACTTTACATAATAACGCAGTCCTCCCTATAGAAGTTTACGGCTGGTAAAAAGATGGGCCTTACTGTATATATACTGTACTGTACATATACTGTACTGTACATATACTGTACTGTACATATAGAAAAACAAAAAGAACGATTCCTGCCAATTAGGCAAAAAATAAAATTATAATCTCATGGAAAAGGGGTATTTTGTTGAACCCTTTGGTCAAAGCATTTATAACCCTGCATGCCACGACAAGGCATAACCGTATGCAGGAACCTACACTAAATATATGTAATAGATGTCCCATGGACTGGCGAAACAATGTGTGAAAGCCCTGAAGGGGTTAAATAAACATCATTTTATGTGAGTAGTGCAATTATATCTGGCCGAAGCCAGTATCATAGTTACCTTACTGAGAGGCAAAGTGTGGGTGCACAAATACACCCCAGTGTCAGTGTGGACATCACCCTCTATTGAAGAGAAAGAATTTAAACTAAAAGCATATAATCAGCGCTCAAACCTAAAAACCCTAGATCTATATACTAATTAAAATAAACAGGTGCTCTACAAACAGAAGGGGATCCCCTATATGGGAAACCCTAATAGTGATCCCTCACAAACTATTTTAGTAGATTGGGGAATGGCTGCCTCAGGAATAAAAGAAACCTATCCACAAGGCATGTATACAGAGCATGAACAAAAAGACAAAAAGCACAAATACATACAGTACAAACATTGATTCCCTGGCGCACTAACAGATATTAAACCTGACAGAAGGAAGTAGTCCCATGAATCAATTGATGATAAGAAATGAGATCCACAGTCCACAATGTCCCGTTCTTTTAGATTGGAGACTTGTCTGGAAATACAAATAAAACAACCATTGCGCAGTACCCTATGGTCAGTGTTACACACCTCCACCGTTGCTATCTACTTACTTAAAAATAGATAAAAATGGGCCTCAAAAGGTTTCTTTACTCTCCTCACGGATGGCTCCGACTGATTCCTGCTACTGGTGACAAGATCCTTACTTCCAGCATCAGCAACGCCATACACCGAGTGGGAACAGAAATGGGCACCAATAGTGTAATACTATAAACATTTATTACTAAAATAACAGGCTTAAAAACATGCACTCACATGCCGTAATGCCCTATGTGTGTCCTACAACGTGCCGTCCGCTTACATGGGAGGATGCCGAGGGATTGCAGGAGGAGGCTGGAGTCGGCGTGGATCCCCGTTTCGTGGCCGCGACTCGGAGCGCCTGGTCCCTCCTCCGATGACGTTCCCGCCAATCAAACTCTTCTCCTCACACAGGGTCTGCACGTAGCGGCACGTCCTGCAAGCTCCACCCTACGCGCGTTTCGTGACTCTGACGTCACTTCTTCTTCACCCCTGAAGAAGTGACGTCAGAGTCACGAAACGGGGATCCACGCCGACTCCAGCCTCCTCCTGCAATCCCTCGGCATCCTCCCATGTAAGCGGACGGCACGTTGTAGGACACGCATAGGGCATTACGGCATGTGAGTGCATGTTTTTAAGCCTGTTATTTTTAGTAATAAATGTTTATAGTATTACACTATTGGTGCCCATTTCTGTTCCCACTCGGTGTATGGCGTTGCTGATGCTGGAAGTAAGGATCTTGTCACCAGTAGCAGGAATCAGTCGGAGCCATCCGTGAGGAGAGTAAAGAAACCTTTTGAGGCCCATTTTTATCTATTTTTAAGTAAGTAGATAGCAACGGTGGAGGTGTAACACTGACCATAGGGTACTGCGCAATGGTTGTTTTATTTGTATTTCCAGACAAGTCTCCAATCTAAAAGAACGGGACATTGTGGACTGTGGATCTCATTTCTTATCATCAATTGATTCATGGGACTACTTCCTTCTATTGAAGAGAAGGTGAATGTATACGGCTGACAGAGTGAAATATGTGTGCAAGTTTTATTATATTCACACCAGGGAATTTGTGCACCCACTTTTAAATGCTTTGGCCAAAGGGTTTAACAAAAAAAATGCACAAACCCACAGACAAACATCGTTTGACTTTTATAGATAGATATATATATAGAGAGGGGGAGATATAGAGAGAGGGAGGGGAGTGGGAGATATAGAGAGAGGGAGGGGGAGTGGGAGATATAGAGAGAGGGAGGGGGAGGGGGAGATATAGAGGGAGGGGGAGATATGGAGGGAGGGAGAGGGAGAGGGGGAGATATAGCGGGAGGGGGAGATATAGAGGGAGGGGGAGGGAGAGATATAGAGGGATGGGGAGATATAGAGGGAGGGGAGGGAGGGGGAGATATAGAGGGAGGGGGAGATATAGGGGGAGGGAGGGGGAGGAGGAGATATAGAGGGAGGGGGAGATATAGAGGGAGGGGGAGATATAGAGGGAGGGGGAGATATAGAGGGAGGGAGAGATATAGAGGGAGGGAGAGATATAGAGGGGGAGAGAGGGAGAGATATAGCGGGAGGGAGGGAGAGATATAGAGGGAGGGAGAGATATAGAGGGGGAGAGAGGGAGAGATATAGAGGGAGGGAGAGATATAGAGGGGGAGAGAGGGAGAGATATAGAGGGAGGGAGAGATATAGAGGGTGGGAGAGATAAAAGAAACAAGTCTAAACCAATGTGGCTAAATACTACGGACCCTATACAAACATGCCGGCGTCTATGCTGATGCCCTGGCTGACTGTATAGAGCCTTATAACAAATGTATAAAACATTATAAAGTATGGACTCTGGGGAACCTTATACTTATACGGGAAATGGGTTTGGGATATTTGGGCTCGAAACTCAAGAGTCTGGGGGACACTGGTTTGTCCCGGTGTAATTCACGCCGCGTACCGGCAAATCACGCCTGCTCGCCGGGGACAATTAAAGGACTACTGATGACTACCGGTAACTTCGGCCCCCGAACTCCTGCAAACACAATAATTGCATTTCTACCCAAATACCCCACCTAAAACTTGCACATAAGAAGTTTCCCAGTTCTAGGGCAAAGGGAACATGTAAACGGGAAAAGCGGGGGTCACTTTAATTGTCACATGTATAGTCCCTGGTCCCCGGCTTATGGTGCTGCCAGGGACCCCACGGTTTCAGGGGTAACCAGAGGGCGTAACCTTTATTGTATAGCCTGGTTACCCCCTCCCGTCACAATAATATTACCAACTTCCCATAAATGCCACCACGGATAGAAATGTGACCGGGGAACGGAAGGGAAACGGGTTTCTGCCATGATGTAGAATTGTGATGGGTGTGTTAGTGTGTAGGATGAGAAGCACATGGTGACATGACTGTGGAACTCCATGACATGACAGTGACCCTCCGCGACATAAAAGTGTCACCCCGTAACATGACAGTGACGCTGTGATATGGCGGTGATACCCTGTGATGTGACAGTGAAACTCTGTGACATGACTGTGGCACTCTGTGACAGTGACCCTCTGTGACATGAAAGTGACACTGTGACATGCCAGTGACACACCGTGACATGACAGTGACACTGTTTCTATATCCAGATGTGAGCACCGAGGTTGCAGCTGTTTTGCAGCTCGGGACGTCCCGGTGCTGGGATAAATGTGGGGAGAGATTATTTAATAACCGTAAATTCCCTGTAGTCTGAAATAAATCCTCTCCTCAGTGAAGGTTTCCTCACCTCATTCTATGCACAACTTATTACACAAATGAACAACAACTGTGGGGAACATACAGTGTGCGACTATACGTTCTGTATGCATTCTGCGTGCGTTCCTCGTGGGAGTTAAGGGTGCAGAAATACAACAGGATTGGGGGGGGGGGTTTGATTTTCAATAGCACAGTGGTGTGAAAAAGAAAGTGCACCCTCTTTGAATTCCATGGTTTTACATATCAGGACAGAATAACAATCATCTGTTCCTTAGCAGGTCTTAAAATTAGGTAAATACAACCTCAGATGTACAACAACACGACATATTACACCGTGTCATGTTTTATTTAACACAAATAAAGCCATAATGGAGAAGCCATGTGTGAAAAACTAAGTAGGTTTGTTTAGCCTGAGAGAGGGCAGAGTTGAAACAGGATATCATAAATGTGTAGTGAAGGAAGTCTGCGAGAGTGTGAGATTTCCTCCAGAGGCGTTCAGAGGCGCGAGTGGAGGAACGCAGTATGCACGTGTGGGAATTTAGCCAGGCTCTGGGGTTAGAAGGGCGAGCCCCTCTCCTTCATGCACAGGTATCCTGAAATAAATCTGTCTTGGCAGTTCCAATCTTTATTCTCCAGGCACGAGAGGCAAAGCTGCATATACAGGCATCATATAGAATTTGTTTATGGAGCGGAGGACTTATAGTATAAGTGGTAGCATCGGGTAGCAGTTCCGACATTTCAAGCTACTTCTTATACCCTCTTTCTGACTGCTAGCCATATGTCCTTCCCTTACATTTCTTCAGTCAATCATTAATGATAGAACAATGTTCCTTTACATCCTTATCTGTAGACACCCTTTTATTTAGATTTTTGATCATAATATTAATCTTTGCCCCGACTTAAATAAACTCCCTTGTCCTACAAAGATGAACTATTTTCCTAATCACAAAGATTAACTATTTTGTACGCTAGGTCCTGTAGTTAATTAACGGTTTTCCTAATCTCTGAAACTGATCTTTTATTATTCTATACATATTCTGTTGTTCGTTAACTGTTTTCAACTCTTCGTACTTTCTAAATTATTGAGCCCATACTATTCAACTCGGCAAACCTTAACAAATACCAAGTTTGATATCAAATGGTAGGGTAATAAGACCAGATGAAGTCTGATTGACATACTGAAGTCAGAAAGTACATTGCACAATTGATGCTTATCGCAATTACCGACTATGGGGACATGGAGTATAGTACAGCACCCCAAATTCAGCCCCACTAACTTGACATTCTATACAACTCAATATGCCGTTTTGTCTCATTAATTAACTACAACACCCATCATTACGGTATGTTAACAGGACCAGGTTGGCTATCCTCCGAGTCCAGACACAAGGCCAATTTTCCCCGTCTACCTTCTAAATACGCCTGGGCAAGTTTTCACCCCTGCTGTATGCAGCACTTATCACCAAACATCCGCCTCTAGAAGCCTGCTTACGGTTCCAAGGTGTATGGAAAGAATCCGGTCGCTCTTCCTTCTCTTACCGCCTGCCTCATTTCTGCAGCAATATATCCGGGTCTCTCAAAAGCGCCTCCAGGGTAAGAACGTAACTTGTTTCTGACGTTAAACATGCCTGGAACTGTGATCATCAAAGCATACCTAGGACATGTTGGCAAATAAGAGGTAACTCTCATTTTATATTGGTTAAATTAAACAAATAAAAAACAAATACTATAGTATTGAATAAAAGTCATTGATACGCTGCATGTTATCTGGAATAAAATCAGTGACGATCTGTGACATTCGGCTGCACGTACTCTGCTGCGATACTGTAAATGTTGAGGTCTGCCACCTGGCCACTAGATGGCGCTGTTTAGATGCAAACGCAATAACGACTGAATCATATTTAAGGCAACAGTTCTGTTCAGAGAAATGTTCAGTGTCAGAGGTCAAAGTGCTCACATAAGTAGTGTCAGAGGTCAAAGTGCTCACATAAGTAGTGTCAGAGGTCAAAGTGCTGACATAAGTAGTGTCAGAGGTCAAAGTGCTGACATAAGTAGTGTCAGAGGTCAAAGTGCTCACATAAGTAGTGTCAGAGGTCAAAGTGCTCACATAAGTAGTGTCAGAGGTCAAAGTGCTGACATAAGTAGTGATCCGCGATTAAACAATAAGCAACTGTTCTGATTTGTGTTTTAGATAAGAGTCGGCCTCTGTTTTTAGTATTGTTTACCTGGACCCCGGGGGTCCCCCCGATCTGACCCCCCCTCGCCCCCCACACCTCCCCCGGTTCCTGCGATATTTGTGTTTTTGTGTCAGTGTGTGACACAAAGTAATACTACGAATATGGACGTTGCCGCTTTCTGATGGAGCGAGCCTGACCGCCATGTATCCACCGGGCAAGTGTTCTGTGCCAGGGCAATGTGCATGGGACTAATACCCCAGAGACACCCTGGGAATAATACCCGAGAGGCACCCTGGGAATAATACCCGAGAGGCACCCTGGGAATAATACCCGAGAGACACCCTGGGACTAATACCGGAGAGGCACCCTGGGAATAATACCCGAGAGACACCCTGGGAATAATACCCGAGAGACACCCTGGGAATAATACCCGAGAGACACCCTGGGAATAATACCCGAGAGGCACCCTGGGAATAATACCCGAGAGACACCCTGGGACTAATACCGGAGAGGCACCCTGGGAATAATACCCGAGAGACACCCTGGGAATAATACCCGAGAGGCACCCTGGGAATAATACCCGAGAGACACCCTGGGACTAATACCGGAGAGGCACCCTGGGAATAATAAACGAGAGACACCCTGGGAATAATACCCGAGAGGCACCCTGGGAATAATACCGGAGAGACACCCTGGGAATAATACCCGAGAGGCACCCTGGGAATAATACCCGAGAGACACCCTGGGAATAATACCCCAGAGGCACCCTGGGAATAATACCCGAGAGACACCCTGGGAATAATACCCGAGAGGCACCCTGGGAATAATACCCGAGAGGCACCCTGGGACTAATACCCCAGAGACACCCTGGGAATAATACCCGAGAGGCACCCTGGGAATAATACCCGAGAGGCACCCTGGGAATAATACCCGAGAGACACCCTGGGACTAATACCGGAGAGGCACCCTGGGAATAATACCCGAGAGACACCCTGGGAATAATACCCGAGAGGCACCCTGGGAATAATACCCGAGAGGCACCCTGGGAATAATACCCGAGAGACACCCTGGGACTAATACCGGAGAGGCACCCTGGGAATAATACCCGAGAGACACCCTGGGAATAATACCGGAGAGACACCCTGGGAATAATACCCGAGAGACACCCTGGGAATAATACCCGAGAGGCACCCTGGGAATAATACCCGAGAGGCACCCTGGGAATAATACCCGAGAGACACCCTGGGAATAATACCCGAGAGGCACCCTGGGAATAATACCCGAGAGGCACCCTGGGAATAATACCCGAGAGACACCCTGGGAATAATACCAGAGAGACACCCTGGGAATAATACCAGAGAGACACCCTGGGAATAATACCCGAGAGACACCCTGGGAATAATACCCGAGAGACACCCTGGGAATAATACCCGAGAGACACCCTGGGAATAATACCCGAGAGACACCCTGGGAATAATACCCGAGACACACCCTGGGAATAATACCTGCGAGAGACACCCTGGGAATAATACCTGCGAGAGACACCCTGGGAATAATACCCGAGAGACACCCTGGGAATAATACCCGAGAGACACCCTGGGAATAATACCCGAGAGACACCCTGGGAATAATACCCGAGAGACACCCTGGGAATAATACCCGAGAGACACCCTGGGAATAATACCCGAGAGACACCCTGGGAATAATACCCGAGAGACCCTGGGAATAATACCCGAGAGACACCCTGGGAATAATACCCGAGAGACACCCTGGGAATAATACCCGAGAGACACCCTGGGAATAATACCCGAGAGACACCCTGGGAATAATACCCGAGAGACACCCTGGGAATAATACCCGAGACACACCCTGGGAATAATACCCGAGAGACACCCTGGGAATAATACCCGAGAGACACCCTGGGAATAATACCCGAGAGACACCCTGGGATTAATACCCGAGACACACCCTGGGAATAATACCAGAGAGACACCCTGGGAATAATACCCGAGAGACACCCTGGGAATAATACCCGAGAGACACCCTGGGAATAATACCCGAGAGACACGCTGGGACTAATACCCGAGAGACACCCTGGGAATAATACCCGAGAGACACCCTGGGAATAATACCCGAGAGAGACACCCTGGGAATAATACCCGAGACACCCTGGGAATAATACCTGCGAGAGACACCCTGGGACTAATACCCGAGAGACACCTTGGGAATAATACCCGAGAGACACCTTGGGAATAATACCCGAGAGACACCCTGGGAATAATACCCGAGAGACACCCTGGGAATAATACCTGCGAGAGACACCCTGGGAATAATACCTGCGAGAGACACCCTGGGACTAATACCCGAGAGACACCCTGGGAATAATACCCGAGAGACACCCTGGGAATAATACCCGAGAGACACCCTGGGATTAATACCCGAGAGACACCCTGAGAATAATACCCGAGAGGCACCCTGGGAATAATACCCGAGACGCACCCTGGGAATTATACCCGAGAGACACCCTGGGAATAATACCCGAGACACACCCTGGGAATAATACCCGAGAGACACCCTGGGAATAATACCCGAGAGACACGCTGGGACTAATACCCGAGAGACACCCTGGGAATAATACCCGAGAGACACCCTGGGAATAATACCCGAGAGAGACACCCTGGGAATAATACCCGAGACACCCTGGGAATAATACCTGCGAGAGACACCCTGGGACTAATACCCGAGAGACACCTTGGGAATAATACCCGAGAGACACCTTGGGAATAATACCCGAGAGACACCCTGGGAATAATACCCGAGAGACACCCTGGGAATAATACCTGCGAGAGACACCCTGGGAATAATACCTGCGAGAGACACCCTGGGACTAATACCCGAGAGACACCCTGGGAATAATACCCGAGAGACACCCTGGGAATAATACCCGAGAGACACCCTGGGATTAATACCCGAGAGACACCCTGAGAATAATACCCGAGAGGCACCCTGGGAATAATACCCGAGACGCACCCTGGGAATAATACCCGAGAGACACCCTGGGAATAATACCCGAGACACACCCTGGGAATAATACCCGAGACACACCCTGGGAATAATACCAGAGAGACACCCTGGGAATAATACCCGAGAGACACCCTGGGAATAATACCCGAGAGACACGCTGGGACTAATACCCGAGACGCACCCTGGGAATAATACCCGAGAGGCACCCTGGGAATAATACCCGAGAGACACCCTGGGAATAATACCCGAGAGACACCCTGGGACTAATACCCGAGAGACACCCTGGGAATAATACCCGAGAGACACCCTGGGAATAATACCCGAGAGACACCCTGGGATTAATTCCCGAGAGACACCCTGGGAATAATACCCGAGAGGCACCCTGGGAATAATACCCGAGACGCACCCTGGGAATAATACCCGAGAGACACCCTGGGAATAATACCCGAGACACACCCTGGGAATAATACCCGAGACACACCCTGGGAATAATACCCGAGACACACCCTGGGAATAATACCCGAGACACACCCTGGGAATAATACCCGAGACACACCCTGGGAATAATACCCGAGAGACACCCTGGGACTAATACCCGAGAGACACCCTGGGACTAATACCCGAGAGACACCCTGGGAATAATACCCGAGATACACTCTGGGAATAATACCCGAGAGACACCCTGGGAATAATACCCGAGAGGCACCCTGGGAATAATACCCGAGAGGCACCCTGGGAATAATACCCGAGAGACACCCTGAGAATAATACCCGAGACACACCCTGGGAATAATACCCGAGAGACACCCTGGGACTAATACCGGAGAGACACCCTGGGAATAATACCCGAGAGGCACCCTGGGAATAATACCCGAGACGCACCCTGGGAATAATACCCGAGACACACCCTGGGAATAATACCCGAGAGACACCCTGGGATTAATACCCGAGAGACACCCTGGGATTAATACCCGAGAGACACCCTGGGATTAATACCCGAGAGACACCCTGGGAATAATACCCGAGACACACCCTGGGAATAATACCCGAGACGCACCCTGGGAATAATACCCGAGAGGCACCCTGGGAATAATACCCGAGAGGCACCCTGGGAATAATACCCGAGACGCACCCTGGGACTAATACCCGAGAGACACCCTGGGACTAATACCCGAGAGACACCCTGGGATTAATACCCGAGAGACACCCTGGGATTAATACCCGAGAGACACGCTGGGATTAATACCCGAGAGACACCATGGGAATAATACCCGAGAGACACCCTGGGAATAATACCCGAGAGACACGCTGGGATTAATACCCGAGAGACACCCTGGGAATAATACCCGGGAGACACCCTGGGAATAATACCTGAGAGACACGCTGGGATTAATACCCGAGAGACACCCTGGGAATAATACCCGAGAGGCACTCTGGGATTAATGCCTGAGAGACACCCTGGGATTAATACCCGAGAGACACCCTGGGATTAATACCCAAGAGACACCCTGGGAATAATACCTGAGAGACACCCTGGGATTAATGCCTGAGAGACACCCTGGGATTAATACCCGAGAGACACCCTGGGAATAATACCCGAGAGACACCCTGGGAATAATACCCGAGAGACACCCTGGGAATAATACCTGGGGTGCCTATTGATTATATAGTAGTGTATACAATGTATAGTGTGATGCCCACACCACGTTGCAGTCTTTTAGTCCCAATTAAAGCCGGAAACACTGTATATCTCTATACTTGCAGTTTATTTACAGGAATTAAATCATACACCAACAGGCCCACCGTCCCTTTAAATCAAAACAACACATAAAAATAACACCTATTCCCTTTAGGGAAAACTGACTACACTGTAGCTTTAGCCCTCACTAACTGGATAGCCAGCTAAGCTGGTTCCCACCCCAAAATAGGTAGTATTATATTTAGCTTACATAGTCTTTGTACATGGCAATGAAGGGGTTTGCTTATGTGTAAGTCCAGGTTTTGAGCAGACGTCCCCGCTTCAGCGCAGCCTTGTATCCTTTCCTCATAGGGGAACTCGGCCCCACGTGAGCTCAGAGGAACTCTCCTCTGTAAATGCCAAGGGCCACGATCTGCCGTCCTTCTTCCCTCTGGGATTCAAACCCAGGCAGTCCCAGCATACTCCGCGATCACCTTATCCAGCTGGTCCAAGGAACTGTGCCAGCCTTACTTGCTGGGGAGCACTTCTCTGTCCCCCCTCTCTGGGACAGCAATCTCTCACTCTGTGACTCTCAGCATTGTCTCCCTGTGCTTGTCTTAAACAGTTCCTTCATCACTCAAGGAGTCCATTCTGATTAATTATGCAGCAGCTGCTGTTCAGTTCCCTAGGGAGATTAACTCCGTGTTGAAAAAGTCTTATAGCTGCCCTATTCCAGCCCCTAGAGGACCGTGATGGTATCACAATATATAGTGTATATTTGTCATTGTTAATATAGTGCTGAGTTCTCTTTCGCCACATTGATCCTCCTGTGTCTTGAGCCTCAATGTATCCAGGTAGTTCCTGTACCGTGTGCCAGCGGATAATTTATGGAGCATTGGCAGAAGTAGTTACGAGGGGGTGTTACAGGGGGGGGGCACATTACAAGGAGATGTGGCTGTTATTTCTTTTTTAGCCTTTCCTTTGCACTTGATGCTCCCTGAAGCTGCAATCTTCTGTGCGTGAATTTGAGAGCACACAGGGTTGGGCAAGTCCCCTTTGCTATACATCCTTTCCTGAACATTACATGTTACAACTCATGAGCAGTTGCACTCCTTGAAATGCTACTTTCTTCTTTCAGGTACTCGGACCGGCCCAATAATTCCAAGTCATGGTGTGAGAATGAGTGCAGTCTTTCCTCAGATCTTGCTGATGATAATACAGCCATGTCAGGGCTCGCACATTCGGGCAGTGTTACGGTCTCACGCAGAACGAGGAACGTCTCATGCTGATGGGAGACGTTAAACCCGCCCTTCGCGTCTTAACTCCACGTCCTAATCCTGCCCATTACATCATAAGGCCAATCTACTGTGTCACAACAACATCCATTCCAACATCACTCTGCCCCTTATTTACACAACCCTCCCCTTCTCTGCGCCCCCATATCCCTCGCATTGTAAGCCCATTCCCAGCAGACTCTGGATCCCCTTCTCCTGTTCAGAAGAGGGGGAGAATATGAGGACTGGATCATTATCCTGCTGTGACCGGGAGTTAGTTTGCAGTTTAGTTGTTACATAAACTCTTGATGTGCTCATCGTGGTAAAGATCACAAGCACCACAGAGATGAACCGTACTTACCCACTCGTCTTTGCAAAAGGAAAAGACACAAGACTACAGGCTTGCGAACTGCAAAAAGGAGAGGCCACGGGTAATGGGTAGGTGGGAGAAGAACGTCAAGGATTAATGTACTGTAATTTAAGGATCCTAAATAAGCCGCAAATTACCCCTCTATGGATAAGGGGGTCGTACTTTTTGTGACTATGCCCCTGATTGATAAGGAAGCTGTAGGCAGGGGTCTCCTGGTATGGAAGGAGCTTCCAGATGGCGCTACTGTAGTATAGAGCCTGCCAGACATCACTTGGGACTTCCCCACACAATGAAGAATCAGATGCAGGTGGTCACGAGTCTCAGGGAAGAAAAGATCGCACAAAACAGGAGAGGACTCGTTGCCAAACGATTAAAATAAAACTTGGTAAAGTGGGAAAGGGAGCTTGAGCCAGGAGTCCTCTGCAGAGGTGAGGAAGCTGAGCACATTATGGAAAACTTGTGCTTGGGAAAAGTTCTCCTCGAGCGACTAAAGAGCGCTGAATTCAAGCACATTCTGGAACAGACACTGGTTATCTGCACCAGCCACAATGACTGGGTCACATGTGTCCTCCTCAACCACATTCCGTGGCTAGAACGAACTGCTAGAAAGTAGCAACCCTCGGCAACTCATCTCCTAAGTACCAGATAATGGTCCGGAGGCGAAAAAAGAAGAAAAAAAAACTGGTTGGAGTGAAGGTCACCTACTGAAAGAGCTCCAATCCCAGCGTGACTGGGTTCTCTCTCCCTCCACCCATTCCAATTCGAGTCGAAGGCACATCTCAAGTGAGAGTGGAGGGATTGGGCTTCAGCCGTGGCTAGCCCGAGCTACCCACATACAGGGGAGGTATGTGACAGCGCCTTAACCCTCATCTAAAAGGACCTTACATAGAAAGCCTGTATTTGTCTGGGATCTGGTTAATTGCAGCTAGAGACAATTAACCAGTCTCCCCATGGCTCATCAGACAGGTAGAAAAGCCCCCTGCTTAATCTGCAGGGGATCTCTCTAGCACTGAGGAAGTGGGTGCTGCCAGAGAGATCCCAGGGACCCTCTGTTCCAGGACGCAAGACCCTGCAACCCGCCAGAAGGTGCACCCCACGAACACAGTGACTGATGTAACGAGCCCCTGCTTACAGGTACCTCTTTGGACTTTCGGTCAGGGGCTGGTAAGTGGCCAGCCTCCCAACCCTGCAGATCGGGACAGGGAGTGTGAGACAGCCCCTACAGGGGGATAGGCCTGTTTTCTTTGTTTGGTATGCTGGCATGGAGCTGTATTGTTTTGAAGCTATGTGCTAAATAAAGGCCAATGTTTGTTTCCCCAATCTCTGTCTCCGTGATTGTACCTCTGCACCTGTCTCCTACAATCTGCCACTCTGCATGTTAGTGCAGGAATCTCACCTTAGGCCATGTCAGAAATACCCCTTTCCCCCAAACTTTCTCACAATTGAACATTTCGTCTTTTTTTCTTCAAATCTTATTTAGCCATTTTCTCAATTCTTTGCCTTGTTCTGCATGTCAGACTCTCCGGAGTTACTATGGCAGCGCTCGCAGACACTGCTCATTGTATTACCCGTATGGAACATACAGCTGCAATAATGCGCAGAACCAGTGACAATGCTGCACAGCAAACCCACGAGCACACTGCTGGCTTCAGGCTAGCGCAGGGGTGCGCAATCTTTCCCTGCTGCCCCCCCCCTCTATGCCTGCTTCCCTCCTTGCTCACGCCCCCTCCCCCCCTTACTTTGTCTCCGGCTCTCGGCGTCAAATGACACTGCGGGGTCACGTGACCCCTGACACTGCGCTGCCATGGCGACGCGTCGCCGAAGACGAGGTAAGTGAAGTTGCAGAGGGCTCAGACGATCCCCCGCCATTAATTTAAATGCCTTGGGAGAAGAGGGCGGGGCCTCAGCAACCACCATGCCCCACGTGAAAAATCTTAGGGGGGCACACCCCCTAGTTTGCGCACCCCTGGCCTAGCACAGATTCACAGCTCTGAATACTCATGGAGTTACAGTCTCTGTATTAGTACTTTAGGAGACAGGACTGGTCTTTTTATTTTTTACATTGAAGGGCTGTAGGAGCAGCTCAGGGAGGGGAAGGCTGGGGGGAGGGGAAGGCTCGGGGGAGGGGAGGGGAAGGCTCGGGGGAGGGGAAGGCTGGGGGGAGGGGAAGGCTCGAGGAGAGTGGAAGGCTCGAGGAGAGTGGAGGGCTCGGGGGGAGGGGAAGGCTCGGGGGGAGGGGGAGGCTCGGGAGAGTGGAGGGCTCGTGGGGAGGGGAAGACTCGGGGAGAGTGGAGGGCTCGGGGGGAGGGGAAGGCTCGGGGGGAGGGGAAGGCTCGGGGGGAGGGGAAGGCTCGGGGGGAGGGGAAGGCTCGGGGGAGGGGAAGGCTCGGGGGGAGGGGAAGGCTCGGGGGGAGTGAAAGGATCGGGTGGAGGGGAAGGCTCGGGGGAGGGGAAGGCTCGGGGGAGGGGAAGGCTCGGGGGAGGGGAAGGCTCGGGGGGAGGGGAAGGCTCGGGGGGAGGGGAAGGCTCGGGGGGAGGGGAAGGCTCGGGGGGAGGGGAAGGCTCGGGGGAGGGGAGTGAAAGGCTCGGGGGGAGGGGAAGGCTCGGGGGGAGGGAAAGGCTCGAGGGGAGGGGAAGGGGGGAGGGGAAGGGGGGAGGGGAGGGGAAGGGGGGAGGGGAGGGCTCGGGGGGAGGGGAAGGCTCGGGGGGAGTGGAAGGCTCGGGGGGAGGGGGAGAGGAGACTCTGGCTCTGAAAACAAGTACACAGACGTTGAAGTAGGGGAGTCAGCGTCGGCTTCCTTGTCACTTTACCTCCTTGTGCCTCGGGCACTGCACATCGGGCTACGTATCAAAAAAAGTGTTTTTAAAAATGGATTTTCTGTGAATGCAAAGTATCGCCTACAAAGCCGTTAGTGGCACATCTTGGCGCCATTATTCAATGTTCTTACATTTGGTACATTTTCTTATTCTTTGTGTGTTGCGTGTCACGTTTTTACGTTTGTTTGCGTATTACTTGCATTTGCCTAGCACGGCAAGAAAACGGGCGCGTTCCTGGAGCGCACACCGTTGCATGCTGGTCATTTCTCATTCCATATCCTTTGCATACGTGCGCCACAAACTCCACCTCTAACGCCACCGCTAACTACTCTTCATTTCATCAGTTATACAACATAGCTACTGTTAGCTGCCCTTTGTGCATAAGCCTATCGCTTGTAAGCACGCCTCAGCAGGGCAAGTTCTATGTACAGTACAGCGCGGTGTACTGCGTGATATATTGTAACTGAGTCCCTATTGGAGGGAAGCAATACTGTATAGGAAATAAAGGTATTATTATTATTATTATTAAGCGACCTTGTGCACGTTGCAGCTGTGTCTGTGTATAATGTCCAGGTTTATACAGGCAGTCCTCGGTTATCCAGCGGAATCCGTTCTGGAAGTAGCGTTGGATAGTGAAACCGCTGTAAAGTGAGTCCCATGTTAATAAGTGGCGGTGAGCGTCGGATAACGCATTCAGGCGTCAGATAACGGCCCCTAGGGTTGCATTGTAAAGCGTAGGATATTCCATTCCTTGTAAAGCGAAGCGTTGGATAGCGAGGACTATGTACAAAGCCGCAAAGAATCAGACGTTGATGCACTTTCCTGTTATATAGTGTTACTGCTTCCAGTAAATACTAGATGTCAAGGATTCATTTTTGTTCAGATTGTGAGCGTAAATATGTTACCTAGTGACAAATCTCCTTCTGAGTCTGTCCATTAGTATTTCTCTGTTGCCATGGAGAGTTTGTGCCGAAGATTTGATTGTAGCATCTTCATGTGAATCATAGTTTCTCGGAATAGGTAACTGTTTCCTCATTGTAGCTATAGAAAGCAAGCTGGAATAAAGTGGTACCTTCCTTCGGGGACGCACAGCGCTCTTTATTCACAACCCGTCACAAATTATGTGTATTTACTCCCCCCGTCCCCATTCATTGTCACTGCATTTCGTGCTCCGCAATGTGTATCTGTTTTACTCGGCCTAAAACAAAACACGAAAATCTTCAAAATTGTAGTAATTGAGAGTTTGATCCAGTGTGAGCAGCTCACAGTGATACGCTCCCACAATCAAGGCTAGAGAAACTGAAGAACAATATTCGCTGGGGTCATGGACATAACCAAGAATTCTCATAACTGCGGTTGTTGGCAGGACTTATTAAGGAGCGACTCTCCCTGTGCATCCTGCGTTTTGGGGTACTATGGTTCTCCTTGGGAAGGATTCTCTCCACATCAGGCTTTTTTGTTACACAAATAAACCTACAGTACAGTAATTTAATTTTTGGAGGCAATGTACAAGTGGAACATCACTGTGACCAGCACCCTCCTTATTTACTGGCTCAGATGTTGCTTGGAGCTCGTCCCATTGTTTTGTCCAAATTAAACATGGCCGCTCTGTGAGACGCCTGCTGCCTGAACCTTTTATTTTCCTTAGGCTGCGTTTATAGTGGTTGCGGTGGCGCGCTCGCGCCGCGGACTTTAGGTCGTACCTCTGAGGCAGATCGCGCACGCACTTCTCGGCCAGACAAACTATTTTGAGCTTGTCGCGCAACTGCCGGGTCGCAGCCAATGAGGGCAAACCGCTCACGTGATGTCACGGCCACACCTCCAGCACGCCTCTGCCCTACCGCCCTACCACTATGTACACAAATTCCGGGAGTAGCAGGCGCCCGTGACAAGAGCGGCCTTACAAATGGCTCTGGATGAGGACTTGGCAGGCGTGGTCACCTCTGTCATATGCATATATGCCGTTAAGTAACGCCGTGGCATAGTAACACGGAAGTGGGTGCCACTCAGGAAACACTGGCAGGGTGGGGGTACGCTGAATTATACGTCAAAGGAGAAGGAACTTAATAATAAAACATTGGGAGCGTAGACTTCATGTATTTGTTTCTATGCACACCGTATGTCTGGCGCGCGTACGGTGGGCCTGTGGTTTGCTGTTATTTGGATGTATATGCTGTGCTATTTTTGTCCAGGCAAACGTTTAACTGCTCTGAGCAGTTACATTACAGAACAAAGTGTTACAGGATGTAACGTGCTCAATCTCAAATCTGTTACAATGTAGGGAGTCCTGGCACGTCGGGAACAGGCAGACCCGCTCCTCCTGCATGTTACACGTGTGCCGTGTGCAGGCTTTCCCAAAATGGCCGAATCCCAATGAAAAGATGAATGCACGCTAACCCTGCCGGTATTATTTGGAAGGGTACATGTGTTGCGGAAATGTGGGTCAGCATGTGCTGCAGTCCCCGGAGCCGTGGCTAAAGCAGCCCTGTTTGTAGCTAGCGGCTTTCAGTCATACCAAAGACATTGTACAAAGCCGAGCAGCATGGTGAGAGGTGAGCAGAGTTACAATATGTTTCACTAATATATGTTGAATATTTATCAAAGTCAACAAAAATACAAAGAGTGATCAGTAGGTAATTTGCATAAAATATGGTGCTCCCACAGCGCCTCCCACGTGACTTCTGTTAAATCCTTCTTGTTCTTAGAGCCAAAGCGTTTTGTCCCGTGAAATGAATGTGTCCTGACGATCTACAAAGCAATGTTTATTTAGTATTTATTCAACAACGTTTGCCGATGTGAGTGTGGATACCGTGGTTTTGTGCAGCCTTAGCGAGGGTATCTCTGACAAGGAATTATTGCACAGAAATCCCGCAGGTAATGGCAAAGGAAGAGCCTGTGCGCCATGTCGCCTAAGCGGTGGTATTTCAGATCGGCGTGTCTTACAGCGAGAAACCCGAATGTTTACACAAATAGACGATACCTACTGTCCGTCTTTCTATTTCTGCCCCAAACATCCGCACACTTCTCGGTGCTCACTTTCTATATGTGAAAGCCGGTCTGACATTTGGGTAAAAGAAAAAAGAATAAAATAGATAATTGGATAAAATCTTCTTTTTTTTTTTTAATTAAAAAAAACAAAAAAAAAACACACACACGTACACATTTTAATTTTTTTTACTTTCAGCCGCGCCACACTAAACCACCACCGGAAGCCACACCGACGGCCGCATCTCCTGGAGACGTCCGTGAGCCAATTATAGCGCAGTATTACCTTTGCTGCTCTGAGTGTGTTGTACTCTCTCTCATTCTAGGACACGCTTTAATCAGCGCGTTCGCCACTTTTTACTATAGTGCGTGCGGTGTTGGTTTTTGTTGGCAGAATATGGGTGTGCGGTAAAAGCGGTAAAAGCGGAATTGCTTAAAACTGGTAAATTCTGAAAATGCAGGACACAAATTATACATAGTTACCACACATAGTATAACCCTGGCTGCTCGTTTTTTCCCTCAAATGTTTTAACTTTCAGCTGTGGCAAGAGCCTGTATATTTCTATCTTAACCCTTTGAGTGCCAGAGGGGCAGCAGAACCAGAGTCGTAATTCTACAATAACATTGTGTCACAGACAGGTGTTGTGAGCTTGTCCAATGTGTGCATCATCCCGGCTGGGGCAGGATAGTGAAATCGGCACATTACATGAATTTGGATTTGAGTTTTCTAATGGAAATATACTTCTGTAGAAGTAAAGTATGTTGGATCTGACCTTGAGTTAGAAACCACAAGTCTTGTTGATGAGGTCTTGATACCAACTTTAGCCGATGTATCCATCAAGCCTTGACGAGCCTTCAGGGTTTTTTTGGTGGTTTTTTTTTTACAATGAATTGACACTAAAGCCGGAATATACAGTAATCAAGCTTTGATGTGACGTATAGCTCATTGCGACCTGAGGAATCTTATCTTGAGAGGCATTGCCGCCCGGCATATCTCAGTGACATTGTAACAAGGTTCTCAGCAACTAAACATATTCTTGGTACAATTTATTTGTGTGCCAAAAATAAATATTTCTTTGCATTGATATGTTGACCCCATTGCATTCTAATTTGATACAGTGTAAATATTTACTTGTAGAATAGATATATCCAACAGTGTTGGCTGATTATCAAACTAGCACCCCTGTAAATACAGGTGTGCCGACAAGTATTCTAAAACTTGCCTTGGAAAATCTGGGGCTATCACCAACAAGACCCAGGTACGTGCTGGGTACATGCTGGGTACGTGCTGGGTACGTGCTGGGTACATGCTGCAACATTTCAGTGACATTTCTGCAGACAGACTAATGGCCCACCGGATTAACACAGCAGGGGTCCCTGGCAGTCCCGTTCAGTTTGAACGGGACTGCCAGGGACCCCTGCTGTTAATCCGATGAGCCATTAGTCTGTCTGCAGAAATGTTACTGAAATGTTGCAGCACGTACCCGGCACGTACCCGGCACGTACCCGGCACGTACCCGGCACGTACCCGGCATGTACCTGGGCCTTGTTGGTGATTTTCCAAGGCAAGTTTTAGAATACTCGTCGGCACACCTGTACAGTATTACTATGACAATGTATAGACATAAGAAGCAGAAACGTATTTCTGATACACAACTAATGACCTTGACTTAGCCTTTATATGATTGTAACCAAGCGTTTAATCTGTAGTGTCCCAACGTGAGATCCATGAAACCTCATGTAACCGGTGCGGGAAGAAACCCTCTAAGTAGAGTAACGGAGTTATGGAAAGGATCCGATGGGGACAATACAGCAAATGTACCAAGTGCTGGTAGCTGTTTCTCGTCATGTTTACATGTGCCCGTCCGTACCTGTACTCTGAGGACACGTAATGTAGGATGAATGGATACAAATCTCCGAGCTGGTGATAGGATCCCAGGACTGGTTCCTGTGGGTCGGACCGGGACTTGTATACCTGTCCATAGTCCTTATTCCACTATAAACTGGGAGGTGTGGGCTTCTCTCTCTTTGGATTAATATGTGGGGGGGTTTTAAGATTGCCGGATGTGAGCAGGTTTTCTGCATTGACTGTACAGTGAAAATCCCATTTCATTATTTCTATCTAAAAAGAGGAATATTTAAGTTGGGCTCTGTAATGAATGGTCTGAATTTCTCTGGGTCAGAAAGCTGGTACTGAAAAGAATGTGTATTAAGTTGTAATATAGACTGTTACTATTATACAATGCGTGCTACATAGTTAAAGACTTTTTTAATAGATGCGCTATTTTCCTAATGTGTATTATTTATATGAAGCACCTGTCCCCCCCCCCCCCCCCCTGCCACGGACGATCTGGTCACTACATGGTTATTGTCCCCTGTGCTGTAGCTCACCTGCTGGTTCAGGAGGTCCGAGTGGCTCCGCAGTTGTAGTTTGGGAGCAGCCACAGGGCAGGCTTTCTCCATCTCTTTACAGTGCAGCGCCTCCATCCCATGAGGATCTGGCTGAGTACAGGATGGTCCCCACAGGCAATACTCCTTTCCAATAACCACACATCATAGTTGGTCCAACGGCAGTTTTATTGCATAACAGCATGGCACATCTCCAGCCCTGGAGCAGACCCCAGGGGCTTGAGGCCCCGAGAGCCCCTCTACATCTCCTTGACCCTCTTGTAGGGAAAAGTGTATCACACTGTCCCATAATCATCCTCACTCAATTTGGTGGAGTGTCAGCTTTTATACCTGGAAGGAAAGGCTTGTAACCCCGCCCCATAACAGGGCAGTTCTAGGTTCTGACAGGCATCACACCATATACATGTGACCCAGTTGGTACCCTCCCCAGGTATGAAACTCCAACTGCCGGTTCAGGCCTGGCCCTGGATAAGGCAACATTTTCACAGTGATGTGAATATGCGAGCAGCATAGTCAAATTTGCTTGCCTCTGCAAGCAGCTAAGCGCCGTGCATGCGCAGGCGCTTGCTCACGCTGGCCACACACATTGCAGCAATGTCTTTCATCACGGCCAGTGAGCCCGCTCAGCCTCACCCTGGACGAGACCTAAGAAGAGATCAAAGCTGATATGTACAGTAGGGAGGAGCAGATGGCTGGAGAGTCTTAAAGATACGGAGGAGACCATTGTACAGGCATACCCCGGTTTAAGGACACTCACTTTAAGTAAACTCGCGAGTAAGGACATATCACCCAATAGGCAAACGGCAGCTCGCGCATGCGCCTGTCAGCACGTCCTGAACAGCAATACCGGCCCCCTACCTGTACCGAAGCTGTGCGCAAGCGGGGAGACTATAGAGCCTGTTATAAATGCGTTATTTACATCATTTATGCACGTATATGACGATTGCAGTACAGTACATGCATCGATAAGTGGAAAAAAGGGAGTGCTTCACTTTAAGTACATTTTCGCTTTACATACATGCTCCAGTCCCATTGCGTACGTTAATGCGGGGTATGCCTGTATGTGATCTGGTATTTGCTGGGAAGCCAGGAAAGGGATTTAAGGAGGAGATGAGCCTGGATTATTCTGGCAGAAAGAGAAATTATTCTGCAGAATTGCACAGGTGTGAGTTGCGAGGCTAATTTACTGGGTTTCAATAATCAAGACGGGCGAGGATAAGGGCATGCATTAGCATTTAAGCAGTAGATTAACACAGTAAATAGCAGATTTTGGCAATGTTAAGGAGAAAGAGGCAACACGTTTTAGAGTATGAATTTAAATTGAAAACATGAACGAGTCAAGTGTCACACCTAGTAACGTGCATTGGCAATAGGATAGATGGTGGTTCTGGTTAGTGTGATGTAAAAAAGGGGTATTGGGACAGTTTTAGGAGCAAATTTAAGGAGCTCAGTTTTAGACGTATTGAGTTTGAAGCAGGAGTGCACCTGGCATAAGGATACAGTATGTCCAAGAGGCAATCAGAGAGGGTTTGTCTCATTATACAAATCCAAACGACAGTATCGAACTCCACTGGTCAAAAATATATAGGGCTTTATTGGACAGGAAGACGTTTCGGTCCTCACTAGGACCTTTATCAAGATGCAATATGCACCACGGTCCTGGAACAGGATTGTCTATTTCTGTTCCCCCTGTTTCCTCCCCCCCTTTCTGCATCTCTGCCTGCTAGCCCTCTAATTGGATGTAAGCTTTCCCTGCCGCTTCACTCCTACTGCAGTTGGGAATGGATACATTTAGATACTTCCCTATTCTCCAGCCTGCTAGAAAGTTGGTTGCCGTGACAACCCCTTTAATTCCCCTGGCCAAATGGACTTTTCCATCCTCCCGTCTGTATTCACAGGTAGCTTAGCCCTGTCCCTATTCCTGTGTGACAAACATTACACACTTCCTTTCTTACCCAAGCAAACCGAGTGAGTACTCCCATTCTTACCCAAGCAGGCTGAGTGAGTACTCCCATTCTTACCTACTCCCTTGCAAAGCAATGCGTGTGCCCGTCCCTTTATACAGACGCACTTCACACAGAGAAGCGCTCTCTACCCACACAACAACACCCACAAGAACCTTATCATTTCTGTGACTCCCTCAATAAAGTTAGAAAAGACAAAAGGACTTGTTGTGCTTTCAAAGGGGGATGAGTTCAGCTATCCGGCCATACTTATATCTAGCATATACCCTGTGGCTACAGAATAACCACACTTGGTGCCTTATATTCCCTGACTAATAACGCCAAAACAGGTGGCGCCAACTAGAGACGTGGGTCAAAACCCAAAATTGATCCCTCGTCCTGCCAGTCAGGTAAACTGCAAAATAAACCCATAACCTCCACTGAAGCGCTAAAATAAAATCGGGGCTTCCCACTGGGATTCAGGTCTAGTAAAAACCCAATCCGGATTAACCACGTGAACCCCCCCAAAAATGGGTCTGTAAGCACATAATACACTATCAAATATTCACCGTGATCAATGGTTATTGACAAATCAAACATAGAGACAATATGAACCAAACATCCGAGTATCCTGATTTGGAGATGATGGAAACGTTGACATCAGTGGTATGAGTGTCTCACCCCGTTACAATCTAGCAAAGGGTGGCCCTGTACGGAGACATGTAGCAGACCAAACTGCACCAGTCAAGTGTGGACAGTTCACGGATAGCGCGATTTTCTGCATGGCTGTTGGCGTGTTATGGTTCGTTGAATGGATACTATCTGAAAAATCCACTTCCCCCTGGTAACGGGTAAATAGTGCCAATAGCGGCTGCATCTTCTGAACGCCTCTTTACAACCTAACCAACTAGCGTTTACTATGTCCGCATTTACCGGGATGTACTTACAAGCGCACCGAATTCAGACATTTTGTTCATTCATTTTTATACAGAACTAGCTGAGAGACCCGGCGTTGCCCGTGAGTTAAATTTCCCGCTCCCTTCTCTCCCCCTATTTCTGTGCTCCCCCTCTTTCTCCGTTCTTTCCCCCCCCCACCCAGAGGGGAGGGACGGACAGTGGGCAGGAGGGGGGGGGGACAGTGGACAGGAGGGGGGGGGACAGTGGACAGGAGGGAGGGGACAGTGGACAGGAGGGGGGGGACAGTGGACAGGAGGGGGACGACGACAGTGGACAGGAGGGGGACGACGACAGTGGACAGGAGGGGGACGACGACAGTGGACAGGAGGGGGACGACGACAGTGGACAGGAGGGGGGGAACGACAGTGGACAGGAGGGGGGGGCAACAGTGGACAGGAGGGGGGGGCAACAGTGGACAGGAGGGGGGGGACACCGTGACACACACACGTCTCAGTCCCGTGCGGCGCTCAGCGGCGTCCTTCTTGGGCGCAGGCCCCGCCCGCCGCAGTCCCGTGCGGCACCTTTGTAGGGCGCAGGCCCCGCCCCCCGCAGTTCCGTGCGGCGCCTTACTCGGGCGCAGGTTCCGCAGTTACGTGCGGCGCCTTTCTCGGGCGCAGGCCCACCCCCCCCCCGCAGTTCCGTGCGGCGCCTTTCTCGGGCGCAGGCCCCGCCCCCCGCAGTTCCGTGCGGCGCCTTTCTCGGGCACAGGCCCCGCCCCCCGCAGTTCCGTGCGGCGCCGCGCCCTACGGGGTAAGGGGGGTGGTGTGGTACGGGTGAGTGGTACGGGTGAGAGGGGTGGTGTGGTACAGGTGAGTGGTACGGGTGAGGGGGGGTGGGCTGCCCCCTCCTGGCCGTCCATTCCGCCGCTTGGTCCCGGCCGGTTACGGCGGGAGGCACCGGGGTGAGGGAGGGGAGGCGGGAGGTGGTGTGTGTGGTGCTGTGTGTAGGGGAGGCTGGAGGCGCAGGGGTTTGAGGCGGCGGTTTGGGCGGGAGGTGGTGTGTGTGGTGGTATGTGTGTGGCAGTTGGGTGAGGTGGCAGTTGGGTGACGTCATAGAGCCGCCAATCTGATTGGCCAGAGGCTGAGGACCAATCAGATTCACCGCATCTAGTACCAGACTCACAACATTCACTGTTATTATATATAGATGTATTTAATTGGCCGTGGTATTTTGCTCTCCGTAATTAATATGTAATGAAGCTTTGCCTGTTTCCGGTACTGTTTCTGGAAGAATAATCTTTACATTGACTCGGAAAAGAAACAATGCTGCTCTTTGCAGCACCTTTTTATCGTCCCTGTAACAGGGGAAGCAGCCTCAGAGCTCTGAGAATCCAGCAGAGAGAGAGTTAATTGCAGCCACTCGATTAACTAGTCTCCACCTGGACTAATGAGAGACCTGAGAAAAGCCTGATGTGAGAAACAGGAGAGATTCCTTAGCTCACATTTGGGCTGACAGAAGGAGAGCAGAGAAGCCTGCACACAGACACTGTCTTGATCACAAAGGCTGTGTTGAGATCAAGACACCCAGACACCTATATTTCCTGGACAGAGCACCCAGGAACCTGCCAGAGACTGACATGGACGGCCACCTGCTTAAGGTACTTCCTGAGACTTTGGGGTGATAGGCTGGTAATGGGAATATCCCTCCAGTCCTGCAGATAGGGTCTGGGGAAGTAAGTTACCCTTACACAGGGAGAGGGGTTTGTTATTTTGTATGTTTTGCCTGGATAAAGGAACCGGCTCATTAAAGCCAAGATCGGTCTCCCTTATATGTACCTGACGAACTAATATTGTAACTTTGACACACCTCTGCACACGTCTCCACACGTCTCTCACAGCCCCCAAGGTCTCGGCTTTTCTGTGCATTTTCCAGTCATTCCACGAGTGTGTGCTGCGTTGGGAATCTATTCAGCGCGGATGCGCTGCGTGGAAGGGAGCGAGGAGAGGGTGACTCATTTTAAGTGGACAAGTCAATTTGAGATGGCGTAGGAAAATTGCCAATTGTTTGCCATTTTAGGCTACAAAAGAAAAGAAAAAAAAAGGGTTAAGACATTCGTTCAGAAAACCTTCCCCCCTTCTGAGGCTCTCGCCCCCCCTTCTCTGACTGCGCTACTCCTGGGGGGCGTTTGTTTTTACTTCCAATCCGTTGCCATCTTGACTTGATATTTAGCGGGCGCTGCTCTCTGAAGTGCGACACAGGTGCAGCGCAATGCAGCGCAACGCTACTTTTAACATTTACTTTAAAGACACGTAGATTTATGCGTTTACAGCATGAATAATTAAATTATCTTAATATTCTGAAATAAGGTCCAGGAGAGCACCTTTATTAATCTAGTACAGTACCCCTAGTTTCAGTCCCTTCGGCCCCTGATTTGCAATGTTACTGCTTCTTCAGGGCTGGGATCCCACCCCAAATCCTCGCCTGCGGGTTATAAGAGAGAGCACGCAGATCTCCAGGTGTGTATAACAGAAAGCATTAGTTTTCAGCCAATTCTGCCGTGAAAAATGAGTTCCCGGTGATGTTTCTGCAATTGTACTGTGTGGTACTGTCTGTCACTAGTGAGGTACTGTCTGTCACTAGTGAGGTACTGTCTGTCACTAGTGAGGTACTGTCAGTCACTAGTGAGGTACTGTCTGTCACTAGTGAGGTACTGTCTGTCACTAGTGAGTTTTCTTCCTCTCCCTGCTCCTAGTTTTGTGACTTTGTGCCATGGAAGAGAAAGGGAATGTCTGCTAGGGAAGCATTACATATTTCGCTGGCATATTGCCTCAGATCTGCTTAACACATTATTTGTTCTCAGTAGATGTAACTCTCAGTTTCCATCTGCTGATCTCTCGCCCTGCACACTCCTGTGTTCACGCACACACCTGTCTTTGCTTTGGCAGTAACGTGCGTTTAACGTTGTGGCAATAGGATACGGTTACATTGTTGTTGAGGATAACTGAGGATTCAATGGAAAGAGACAGAACTGAACCTGGTTTAGCGGGACGCAGAAGGAAGTTAATTGAATTAGATGGGCCCAGAGGGGCTTTGCTTAGCGACAAGCTTCCTTGGAACATCTTAAGGGCTTGATGTGTTGGAATTGATGTCATAATTAATGAAATTACTTCAATGGCTGACACTATTACAGTTAACTATGACAAGTCTCCTATGTCCAAATCATGCTTTAACACGCTACAGTAACACCGCTGCTATTTGTAAGTTTACACTCAAACTTCAATTACATGTAACGGTGTTTCCCCCACCCGGTGGAAGATTTGGCCATTACCGCGGTGTGTGGTGCATGATACCTGCTGGTAACAGGAGGGCTGAGTCGCCCGCCGGTGGTAGTGGGGGCACAGGACTAGGCTTCTTGGGTTCATACCCTACATATTATTTAGCAGTGCAGCGCCTCCATCTGCCGTAGGCTCCAGGGAACTGAAGGTGATCTCCCACGGTAGAACCGATTACCTCTCCTACCAGTAAGATCACACACCAGGCCGGAGGTATATGCAAACAGGAACGGTTTATTGTCCTCACTGTACAGCACAGTAATAAGGCAGAGTTCTGCCCGATGCAGTCTCTTAGCTACCACTGAAGATGGTCCCTGGACCTCCACTACAGGCCAAAGGCACCCGCAGCAGTCCCAGCTCTTCCCTGCTCATCTAGCAGAGGCAAAGGTATGGTCCGCACTCACTCTTCCCCAGAGGGAAGAGGACTGGAGAAGGCCCAATAATCAGCCTCTCTAATGTGTGACCTGCCTTCCTCAAGTGGGGGAAGGCACTACCTAATTTAGGGCAGCCCTGCGCTTAAGTACTGCCAGGAGGAGGGCAGCAGGTCTGGCTCATGATTGGTCATGCCCAGGCCTGATATCACCGCCTCCCGCTGTCACTCAAATGCAGGTCTTCGGAGGGGGAAAACCCCATATCAGCTACTGGCAACCTCATTTGTACCAGGGTTTACTGCCAGCACAAGGGCAGAATAGTAGCCCTCAGGTGACCTGGATACATACATGTTTTTTCTGCCTGTACTGTATTTACTTGCGTACTATCCAGGTAATAAGTGTAATATTATAATGTAGCATATACAACAAAGGCATCGGGTCACTGTGACCTTCCACAAAGTCCTGATTCTAATGTGGCATTTTGCCCATGGAGATGCATATAAAGGTTACATTATGGAGATGTGGTTTGATGTCTCGCGCCATCTCTCAGGAATCCATGCACCATGGAACAGCTGTTCTTCAGGCATTAGCAGTTTGGTTTTTTTACATCTTAAAGCTGCAGTTCAAGCAATATCCTACATGTGTGTTTTTTTTATTTTTTAATAAGATTTTAATTTTTTAAAGAAATTTTTAATGTTTCTAATATAACAAGCATTTCTGTTTCTATAAAACCCATTTGCAAAGTCACATCCCCTTCCCCTTCCACAGCCTCTGGCTCTTGAGCCCTGCCCTCTCTCTAGCAGTACACCAATTGTATCTAGTAACTGCCTGGTCACATGATCTTCCCCACAGAACTGTGCATCGTGGGTAATGTATTGGAGCAATAGCTGAATTAAATAACCCGGAGCAAGCGATCGATTACAGGAGAACGGATCGATCGGCAGCTTCGCTAATCACTTGTCAGTGGGCAGATTGTATTGATGCGCATATTGAACGGGGGAAAAAATAAATACATTTTTTAAAACGGCCGCTTGAACTGCAGCTTTAAGTACTTTTTTAAATTGACCGTGTGTAATTCTTATTACAGCTCAGGGTTAGGCTTCCAGAGTTTAATGACACAGAAGTATCTTCTCCTCTCGCAGATACTCAGCAGATCTCATTAGAGGGGCGTTTCTCATGCAGATGCAAAGCTCTTGCTGGACTGTCATGCTATGATGAGGCAATATTCCCTCCTTACTTTAGGGCAGCGGTTCTGATCCTTTTCTGAGTGGGGGCACCCGTGCTCCTCAGCTCTTCTTTTCACAAGCACCCACCCGCCCGCACCATCTTCTTACACAAGCACCCACCCACCCGCACCCTCTTCTTACACATGCACCCACCCGCACCCTCTTCTTACACAAGCACTCACCCACACGCACACTCTTCTTACACAAGCACCCACCCGCACCCTCTTCTTACACAAGCACCCACCCACCCGCACCCTCTTCTTACACAAGCACCCACCCGCACCCTCTTCTTACACAGGCACCCACCCGCACCCTCTTCTTACACAAGCACCCACCCAGCCGCACCCTCTTCTTACACAAGCACCCACCCACCCGCACCCTCTTCTTACACAAACACCCACCCACCCGCACCCTCTTCTTACACAAGCACCCACCCACCCGCACCCTCTTCTTACACAAGCACCCACCCACCCGCACCCTCTTCTTACACAAGCACCCACCCGCACCCTCTTCTTACACAAGCACCCACCGACCCGCACCCTCTTCTTACACAAACACCCACCCACCCGCACCCTCTTCTTACACAAACACCCATCCACCCGCACCCTCTTCTTACACAAACACCCATCCACCCGCACCCTCTTCTTACACAAACACCCACCCACCCACACCCTCTTCTTACACAAACACCCACCCACCCGCACCCTCTTCTTACACAAACACCCACCCACCCGCACCCTCTTCTTACACAAGCACCCACCCACCCGCACCATCTTCTTACACAAGCACCCAGCCGCACCCTCTTCTTACACAAGCACCCACCCACCCGCACCCTCTTCTTACACAAGCACCCACCCACCCGCACCCTCTTCTTACACACACACCCACCCACACCCTCTTCTTACACAAGCACCCACCCGCACCCTCTTCTTACACAAGCACCCACCCACCCGCACCCTCTTCTTACACAAGCACCCAGCCGCACCCTGTTCTTACACAAGCACCCACCCACCCGCACCCTCTTCTTATAGAAGCACCCACCCACCCGCACCCTCTTCTTACACAATCCACATTCATCGTCACCCACCATACTCACTGTTGTGCTCCCCTTCTCATACGTACATGTAACCCCCTGGGTATGCCAAGCCACACGTGGGCACAGACCCCTAGCGGGTTCCTTTCCAGGGGCACGTGACAAGCCAGTAGGAAGGCTGGGGGAGGAGGAGGCACTAAGAGGGGGACTGAGCTTTAAGCGAGGGGCAGCCATGACGGGAAGAGAGGTCTACCCCGAGCTGAGAGTGTGAGGCTCGTGTGAGGGCCCCCTGTGATCGGGGACCTGCACACGCCCCATGTGGAGACGAGGAGGGCTGATCGGCCGGAGAGGAACCAAAAGACTAACCTTTGTGAAGTACAGGCCTACAATACAAGAGCTTCAATGGGGACCGGTACTCGAACTATAGGCCCGACCGGCCCAGGATTGGGAGGCTTAGTAAGGGACTACAACACACACACATGCACAGCACTAACCTCCCCCCACACACACATGCACAGCACTAACCTCCCCCCACACACACATGCACAGCACTAACCTCCCCCCGCACACACATGCACAGCATTAACCTCCCCCCGCACACACACGCACAGCACTAACCTCCCCCCGCACACACACGCACAGCACTAACCTCCCCCCGCACACACATGCACAGCACTAACCTCCCCCCACACACACACGCACAGCACTAACCTCCCCCCGCACACACATGCACAGCACTAACCTCCCCCCACACACACATGCACAGCACTAACCTCCCCCCGCACACACATGCACAGCACTAACCTCCCCCCACACACACATGCACAGCACTAACCTTCCCCCGCACACACATGCACAGCACTAACCTCCCCCCACACACACATGCACAGCACTAACCTTCCCCCGCACACACATGCACAGCACTAACCTCCCCCCGCACACACATGCACAGCACTAACCTCCCCCCGCACACACATGCACAGCACTAACCTCCCCCCGCACACACATGCACAGCACTAACCTCCCCCCACACACACACGCACAGCACTAACCTCCCCCCACACACACATGCACAGCACTAACCTCCCCCCGCACACACATGCACAGCACTAACCTCCCCCCGCACACACATGCACAGCACTAACCTCCCCCCGCACACACACGCACAGCACTAACCTCCCCCCGCACACACACGCACAGCACTAACCTCCCCCCACACACACATGCACAGCACTAACCTCCCCCCGCACACACACGCACAGCACTAACCTCCCCCCGCACACACATGCACAGCACTAACCTCCCCCCGCACACACATGCACAGCACTAACCTCCCCCCGCACACACATGCACAGCACTAACCTCCCCCCACACACACATGCACAGCACTAACCTTCCCCCGCACACACATGCACAGCACTAACCTCCCCCCGCACACACATGCACAGCACTAACCTCCCCCCGCACACACACGCACAGCACTAACCTCCCCCCACACACACATGCACAGCACTAACCTCCCCCCGCACACACATGCACAGCACTAACCTCCCCCCACACACACATGCACAGCACTAACCTCCCCCCACACACACACGCACAGCACTAACCTCCCCCCGCACACACATGCACAGCACTAACCTCCCCCCACACACACACGCACAGCACTAACCTCCCCCCACACACACACGCACAGCACTAACCTCCCCCCACACACACATGCACAGCACTAACCTCCCCCCGCACACACATGCACAGCACTAACCTCCCCCCACACACACATGCACAGCACTAACCTTCCCCCGCACACACATGCACAGCACTAACCTCCCCCCGCACACACATGCACAGCACTAACCTCCCCCCGCACACACATGCACAGCACTAACCTCCCCCCGCACACACAAGCACAGCACTAACCTCCCCCCACACACACACGCACAGCACTAACCTCCCCCCACACACACACGCACAGCACTAACCTCCCCCCACACACACACGCACAGCACTAACCTCCCCCCACACACACATGCACAGCACTAACCTCCCCCCGCACACACATGCACAGCACTAACCTCCCCCCGCACACACATGCACAGCACTAACCTCCCCCCGCACACACACGCACAGCACTAACCTCCCCCCGTACACACATGCACAGCACTAACCTCCCCCTGCACACACACGCACAGCACTAACCTCCCCCCGCACACACATGCACAGCACTAACCTCCCCCCGCACACACATGCACAGCACTAACCTCCCCCCGCACACACATGCACAGCACTAACCTCCCCCCACACACACATGCACAGCACTAACCTTCCCCCGCACACACATGCACAGCACTAACCTTCCCCCGCACACACATGCACAGCACTAACCTCCCCCCGCACACACATGCACAGCACTAACCTCCCCCCACACACACACGCACAGCACTAACCTCCCCCCACACACACATGCACAGCACTAACCTCCCCCCGCACACACATGCACAGCACTAACCTCCCCCCACACACACATGCACAGCACTAACCTCCCCCCGCACACACACGCACAGCACTAACCTCCCCCCGCACACACACGCACAGCACTAACCTCCCCCCGCACACACATGCACAGCACTAACCTCCCCCCGCACACACACGCACAGCACTAACCTCCCCCCGCACACACATGCACAGCACTAACCTCCCGCCGCACACACATGCACAGCACTAACCTCCCCCCACACACACATGCACAGCACTAACCTCCCCCCGCACACACATGCACAGCACTAACCTCCCCCCGCACACACATGCACAGCACTAACCTCCCCCCACACACACACGCACAGCACTAACCTCCCCCCGCACACACATGCACAGCACTAACCTCCCCCCGCACACACATGCACAGCACTAACCTCCCCCCGCACACACACGCACAGCACTAACCTCCCCCCGCACACACATGCACAGCACTAACCTCCCCCCGCACATACATGCACAGCACTAACCTCCCCCCACACACACATGCACAGCACTAACCTCCCCCCACACACACATGCACAGCACTAACCTCCCCCCGCACACACATGCACAGCACTAACCTCCCCCCACACACACATGCACAGCACTAACCTCCCCCCACACACACATGCACACCACTAACCTCCCCCCGCACACACATGCATAGCACTAACCTCCCCCCGCACACACATGCACAGCATTAACCTCCCCCCACACACACATGCACAGCACTAACCTCCCCCCGCACACACACATGCACAGCACTAACCTCCCCCCGCACACACATGCACAGCACTAACCTCCCCCCGCACACACATGCACAGCACTAACCTCCCCCCACACACACATGCACAGCACTAACCTCCTCCCGCACACAAATGCACAGCACTAACCTCCTCCCGCACACAAATGCACAGCACTAACCTCCCCCCGCACACACATGCACAGCACTAACCTCCCCCCACACACACATGCACAGCACTAACCTCCTCCCGCACACACATGCACAGCACTAACCTCCCCCCGCACACACACATGCACAGCACTAACCTCCCCCCGCACACACATGCACAGCACTAACCTCCCCCCGCACACACACGCACACCACTAACCTCCCCCCGCACACACATGCACAGCACTAACCTCCCCCCGCACACACATGCACAGCACTAACCTCCCCCCGCACACACATGCACAGCACTAACCCCCCCCACACACACATGCACAGCACTAACCTCCCCCCGCACACACATGCACAGCACTAACCTCCCCCCGCACACACATGCACAGCACTAACCTCCCCCCACACACACATGCACAGCACTAACCTCCTCCCGCACACAAATGCACAGCACTAACCTCCCCCCGCACACACATGCACAGCACTAACCTCCCCCCACACACACATGCACAGCACTAACCTCCCCCCGCACACACATGCACAGCACTAACCTCCCCCCACACACACACACATGCACAGCACTAACCTCCCCCCACACACACACATGCACAGCACTAACCTCCCCCCACACACACATGCACAGCACTAACCTCCCCCCGCACACACATGCACAGCACTAACCTCCCCCCGCACACACATGCACAGCACTAACCTCCCCCCACACACACATGCACAGCACTAACCTCCCCCCGCACACACATGCACAGCATTAACCTCCCCCCTCAGACACATGCACAGCACTAACCTCCCCCCACACACACATGCACAGCACTAACCTCCCCCCGCACACACATGCACAGCACTAACCTCCCCCGCACACACATGCACAGCACTAACCTCCCCCCGCACACACATGCACAGCACTAACCTCCCCCCGCACACACATGCACAGCACTAACCTCCCCCCGCTCACACACGCACAGCACTAACCTTCCCCCGCACACACACGCACAGCACTAACCTCCCCCCGCACACACACGCACAGCACTAACCTCCCCCCGCACACACACGCACAGCACTAACCTCCCCCCGCACACACACGCACAGCACTAACCTCCCCCCGCACACACACGCACAGCACTAACCTCCCCCCGCACACACACGCACAGCACTAACCTCCCCCCGCACACACACGCACAGCACTAACCTCCCCCCGCACACACACGCACAGCACTAACCTCCCCCCGCACACACACGCACAGCACTAACCTCCCCCCGCACACACACGCACAGCACTAACCTCCCCCCGCACACACACGCACAGCACTAACCTCCCCCCGCACACACACGCACAGCACTAACCTCCCCCCGCACACACATGCACAGCACTAACCTCCCCCCGCACATACATGCACAGCACTAACCTCCCCCCGCACACACATGCACAGCACTAACCTCCCCCCGCACACACATGCACAGCACTAACCTCCCCCCGCACACACATGCACAGCACTAACCTCCCCCCACACACACATGCACAGCACTAACCTCCCCCCACACACACATGCACACCACTAACCTCCCCCCGCACACACATGCATAGCACTAACCTCCCCCCGCACACACATGCACAGCACTAACCTCCCCCCACACACACATGCACAGCACTAACCTCCCCCCGCACACACACATGCACAGCACTAACCTCCCCCCGCACACACATGCACAGCACTAACCTCCCCCCGCACACACATGCACAGCACTAACCTCCCCCCACACACACATGCACAGCACTAACCTCCTCCCGCACACAAATGCACAGCACTAACCTCCCCCCGCACACACATGCACAGCACTAACCTCCCCCCACACACACATGCACAGCACTAACCTCCTCCCGCACACACATGCACAGCACTAACCTCCCCCCGCACACACACATGCACAGCACTAACCTCCCCCCGCACACACATGCACAGCACTAACCTCCCCCCGCACACACATGCACAGCACTAACCTCCCCCCGCACACACATGCACAGCATTAACCTCCCCCCTCAGACACATGCACAGCACTAACCTCCCCCCACACACACATGCACAGCACTAACCTCCCCCCGCACACACATGCACAGCACTAACCTCCCCCCGCACACACATGCACAGCACTAACCTCCCCCCGCACACACATGCACAGCACTAACCTCCCCCTGCACACACACGCACAGCACTAACCTCCCCCCGCTCACACACGCACAGCACTAACCTTCCCCCGCACACACACGCACAGCACTAACCTCCCCCCGCACACACATGCACAGCACTAACCTCCCCCCGCACACACACGCACAGCACTAACCTCCCCCCGCACACACACGCACAGCACTAACCTCCCCCCGCACACACACGCACAGCACTAACCTCCCCCCGCACACACACGCACAGCACTAACCTCCCCCCGCACACACACGCACAGCACTAACCTCCCCCCGCACACACACGCACAGCACTAACCTCCCCCCGCACACACACGCACAGCACTAACCTCCCCCCGCACACACACGCACAGCACTAACCTCCCCCCGCACACACACGCACAGCACTAACCTCCCCCCGCACACACACGCACAGCACTAACCTCCCCCCGCACACACACGCACAGCACTAACCTCCCCCCGCACACACACGCACAGCACTAACCTCCCCCCGCACACACACGCACAGCACTAACCTCCCCCCGCACACACACGCACAGCACTAACCTCCCCCCGCACACACATGCACAGCACTAACCTCCCCCCGCACACACATGCACAGCACTAACCTCCCCCCGCACACACATGCACAGCACTAACCTCCCCCCGCACACACATGCACAGCACTAACCTCCCCCCGCACACACATGCACAGCACTAACCTCCCCCCGCACACACATGCACAGCACTAACCTCCCCCCGCACACACATGCACAGCACTAACCTCCCCCCGCACACACACGCACAGCACTAACCTCCCCCCGCACACACATGCACAGCATTAACCTCCCCCCACACACACATGCACAGCACTAACCTCCCCCCGCACACACACATGCACAGCACTAACCTCCCCCCGCACACACACATGCACAGCACTAACCTCCCCCCGCACACACATGCACAGCACTAACCTCCCCCCGCACACACATGCACAGCACTAACCTCCTCCCGCACACAAATGCACAGCACTAACCTCCCCCCGCACACACATGCACAGCACTAACCTCCCCCCACACACACATGCACAGCACTAACCTCCTCCCGCACACACATGCACAGCACTAACCTCCCCCCGCACACACACATGCACAGCACTAACCTCCCCCCGCACACACATGCACAGCACTAACCTCCCCCCGCACACACACGCACACCACTAACCTCCCCCCGCACACACATGCACAGCACTAACCTCCCCCCGCACACACACGCACAGCACTAACCTCCCCCCACACACACACGCACAGCACTAACCTCCCCCCGCACACACACGCACAGCACTAACCTCCCCCCGCACACACACGCACAGCACTAACCTCCCCCCGCACACACACGCACAGCACTAACCTCCCCCCGCACACACACGCACAGCACTAACCTCCCCCCGCACACACACGCACAGCACTAACCTCCCCCCGCACACACATGCACAGCACTAACCTCCCCCCGCACACACATGCACAGCACTAACCTCCCCCCGCACACACATGCACAGCACTAACCTCCCCCCGCACACACATGCACAGCACTAACCTCCCCCCGCACACACATGCACAGCACTAACCTCCCCCCGCACACACATGCACAGCACTAACCTCCCCCCGCACATACATGCACAGCACTAACCTCCCCCCGCACACACATGCACAGCACTAACCTCCCCCCGCACACACATGCACAGCACTAACCTCCCCCCGCACACACATGCACAGCACTAACCTCCCCCCGCACACACATGCACAGCACTAACCTCCCCCCGCACACACATGCACAGCACTAACCTCCCCCCGCACACACATGCACAGCACTAACCTCCCCCCGCACACACATGCACAGCACTAACCTCCCCCCGCACACACATGCACAGCACTAACCTCCCCCCGCACACACATGCACAGCACTAACCTCCCCCCGCACACACATGCACAGCACTAACCTCCCCCCGCACACACATGCACAGCACTAACCTCCCCCCGCACATACATGCACAGCACTAACCTCCCCCCGCACACACATGCACAGCACTAACCTCCCCCTGCACACACATGCACAGCACTAACCTCCCCCCGCACACACATGCACAGCACTAACCTCCCCCCGCACACACATGCACAGCACTAACCTCCCCCCGCACACACATGCACAGCACTAACCTCCCCCCGCACATACATGCACAGCACTAACCTCCCCCCGCACACACATGCACAGCACTAACCTCCCCCCGCACACACATGCACAGCACTAACCTCCCCCCGCACACACATGCACAGCACTAACCTCCCCCCGCTCACACATGCACAGCACTAACCTCCCCCACGCACACATGCACAGCACTAACCTCCCCCCGCGCACACATGCACAGCACTAACCTCCCCCCACACACACATGCACAGCACTAACCTCCCCCCGCACACACATGCACAGCACTAACCTCCCCCCGCACACACATGCACAGCACTAACCTCCCCCCGCACACACATGCACACCACTAACCTCCCCCCACACACACATGCACAGCACTAACCTCCTCCCGCACACAAATGCACAGCACTAACCTCCCCCCGCACACACATGCACAGCACTAACCTCCCCCCACGCACACATGCACAGCACTAACCTCCCCCCACACACACATGCACAGCACTAACCTCCCCCCGCACACACATGCACAGCACTAACCTCCCCCCACACACACACATGCACAGCACTAACCTCCCCCCACACACACATGCACAGCACTAACCTCCCCCCGCACACACATGCACAGCACTAACCTCCCCCCGCACACACATGCACACCACTAACCTCCCCCCGCACACAGATGCACAGCACTAACCTCCTCCCGCACACACATGCACAGCACTAACCTCCCCCCACACACACATGCACAGCACTAACCTCCCCCCGCACACACATGCACAGCACTAACCTCCCCCCACACACACACACGCACAGCACTAACCTCCCCCCACACACACATGCACAGCACTAACCTCCCCCCACACACACATGCACAGCACTAACCTCCCCCCGCACACACATGCACAGCACTAACCTCCCCCCGCACACACATGCACAGCACTAACCTCCCCCCGCACACACATGCACAGCACTAACCTCCCCCCGCACACACATGCACAGCATTAACCTCCCCCCTCAGACACATGCACAGCACTAACCTCCCCCCACACACACATGCACAGCACTAACCTCCCCCCGCACACACATGCACAGCACTAACCTCCCCCCGCTCACACACGCACAGCACTAACCTTCCCCCGCACACACACGCACAGCACTAACCTCCCCCCGCACACACACGCACAGCACTAACCTCCCCCCGCACACACATGCACAGCACTAACCTCCCCCCGCACACACACGCACAGCACTAACCTCCCCCCGCACACACACGCACAGCACTAACCTCCCCCCGCACACACACGCACAGCACTAACCTCCCCCCGCACACACACGCACAGCACTAACCTCCCCCCGCACACACACGCACAGCACTAACCTCCCCCCACACACACACACGCACAGCACTAACCTCCCCCCACACACACATGCACAGCACTAACCTCCCCCCGCACACACATGCACAGCACTAACCTCCCCCCGCACACACATGCACAGCACTAACCTCCCCCGCACACACATGCACAGCACTAACCTCCCCCCGCACACACATGCACAGCATTAACCTCCCCCCTCAGACACATGCACAGCACTAACCTCCCCCCACACACACATGCACAGCACTAACCTCCCCCCGCACACACATGCACAGCACTAACCTCCCCCCGCACACACATGCACAGCACTAACCTCCCCCCGCACACACATGCACAGCACTAACCTCCCCCCGCTCACACACGCACAGCACTAACCTTCCCCCGCACACACACGCACAGCACTAACCTCCCCCCGCACACACACGCACAGCACTAACCTCCCCCCGCACACACACGCACAGCACTAACCTCCCCCCGCACACACACGCACAGCACTAACCTCCCCCCGCACACACACGCACAGCACTAACCTCCCCCCGCACACACACGCACAGCACTAACCTCCCCCCGCACACACACGCACAGCACTAACCTCCCCCCGCACACACACGCACAGCACTAACCTCCCCCCGCACACACACGCACAGCACTAACCTCCCCCCGCACACACACGCACAGCACTAACCTCCCCCCGCACACACACGCACAGCACTAACCTCCCCCCGCACACACACGCACAGCACTAACCTCCCCCCGCACACACACGCACAGCACTAACCTCCCCCCGCACACACACGCACAGCACTAACCTCCCCCCGCACACACACGCACAGCACTAACCTCCCCCCGCACACACATGCACAGCACTAACCTCCCCCCGCACACACATGCACAGCACTAACCTCCCCCCGCACACACATGCACAGCACTAACCTCCCCCCGCACACACATGCACAGCACTAACCTCCCCCCGCACACACATGCACAGCACTAACCTCCCCCCGCACACACATGCACAGCACTAACCTCCACCCCGCACACACATGCACAGCACTAACCTCCCCCCGCACACACATGCACAGCACTAACCTCCCCCCGCACACACATGCACAGCACTAACCTCCCCCCGCACACACATGCACAGCACTAACCTCCCCCCGCACACACATGCACAGCACTAACCTCCCCCCGCACACACATGCACAGCACTAACCTCCCCCCGCACATACATGCACAGCACTAACCTCCCCCCGCACACACATGCACAGCACTAACCTCCCCCCGCACACACATGCACAGCACTAACCTCCCCCCGCACACACATGCACAGCACTAACCTCCCCCCGCACATACACGCACAGCACTAACCTCCCCCCGCACACACACGCACAGCACTAACCTCCCCCCGCACACACACGCACAGCACTTACCTCCCCCCACGCACACATGCACAGCACTTATCTGATCTGGGATCATAATGTGTGTTGTGATTTGTATGCAGTGATCCTATTTCTAAGATTTGAGGGGTTACATACACAACAAACACCTCCCTCCTCACAAAGCACTAACCCCTCCCCCCTCCCCACACAAAGCACTTACCTTTCCCCCTCCCCACACAAAGCACTAACCTCTTCCCCCCCCCATCCACAAAGCACTAACCCCTCCCCCCCTCCCCACAAAGCACTAACCCCTCCCCCCCTCCCCACAAAGCACTAACCCCTCCCCCCTCCCCACAAAGCACTAACCCCTCCCCCCCTCCCCACAAAGCACTAACCCCTCCCCCCCTCCCCACAAAGCACTAACCCCTCCCCCCCTCCCCACAAAGCACTAACCCCTCCCCCCCTCCCCACAAAGCACTAACCCCTCCCCCCTCCCCACAAAGCACTAACCCCTCCCCCCCTCCCCACAAAGCACTAACCCCTCCCCCCCTCCCCACAAAGCACTAACCCCTCCCCCCCTCCCCACAAAGCACTAACCCCTCCCGCCCTCCCGCCCTCCCCCCCTCCCCCCCTCCCCACAAAGCACTAACCCCTCCCCCCTCCCCACAAAGCACTAACCCCTCCCCACAAAGCACTAACCCCTCCCCCCTCCCCACAAAGCACTAACCCCTCCCCCCTCCCCACAAAGCACTAACCTCTTCCCCCCCATCCACACACAAAGCACTAACCTCCCCCCCATCCACACACAAAGCACTAACCTCTCCCCCCTCCCCACACAAAGCACTAACCTCTTCCCCCCCATCCACACACAAAGCACTAACCTCCCCCCCATCCACACACAAAGCACTAACCTCTCCCCCCCCTCCCCACACAAAGCACTAACCTCCCCCCCATCCACACACAAAGCACTAACCTCCCCCCCATCCACACACAAAGCACTAACCTCTCCCCCCCTCCCCACACAAAGCACTAACCTCTCCCCCCCTCCCCACACAAAGCACTAACCTCCCCCCCATCCACACACAAAGCACTAACCTCTCCCCCCCTCCCCACACAAAGCACTTACCTTTCCCCCTCCCCACACAATGCACTAACCTCCTCCCCCCCCCTCCCCACAGAATGCACTTACCTCCTCCCCCCCCCTCCCCACACAATGCACTAACCTCCTCCCCCACCCTCCCCACACAAAGCACTAACCTCCTTCCCCCCCCCTCCCCACACAAAGCACTAACCTCCTCCCCCCCCCACACAATGCACTAACCTCCTCCCCCACCCTCCCCACACAATGCACTAACCTCCTCCCCCCCCCCTCCCCACACAAAGCACTAACCTCCTCCCCCCCCCCTCCCCACACAAAGCACTAACCTCCTCCCCCCCCCTCCCCACACAATGCACTAACCTCCTCCCCCACCCTCCCCACACAAAGCACTAACCTCCTCCCCCACCCTCCCCACACAAAGCACTAACCTCCTCCCCCCCCCTCCCCACACAAAGCACTAACCTCCTCCCCCCCCCTCCCCACACAAAGCACTAACCTCCTCCCCCCCCTCCCCACACAAAGCACTAACCTCCTCCCCCCCCTCCCCACACAAAGCACTAACCTCCCCCCCCCTCCCCACACAAAGCACTAACCTCCTCTTCCCCCCTCCCCACACAATGCACTAACCTCCTCCCCACCCTCCCCACACAAAGCACTAACCTCCTCTTCCCCCCTCCCCACACAAAGCACTAACCTCCCCCCCCCCCTCCCCACACAAAGCACTAACCTCCTCCCCCCCCCCCCTCCCCACACAAAGCACTAACCTCCTCCCCCCCCTCCCCACACAAAGCACTAACCTCCTCCCCCCCCCCTCCCCACACAAAGCACTAACCTCCTCCCCCCCCTCCCCACACAAAGCACTAACCTCCTCCCCCCCCCTCCCCACACAAAGCACTAACCTCCTCCCCCCCCTCCCCCCCCTCCCCACACAATGCACTAACCTCCTCCCCCGCCCTCCCCACACAATGCACTAACCTCCCCCCACCCTCCCCACACAATGCACTAACCTCCTCCCCCCCCTCCCCACACAAAGCACTAACCTCCTCCCCCCCCCTCCCCACACAATGCACTAACCTCCTCCCCCCCCCCTCCCCACACAAAGCACTAACCTCCTCCCCCCCCTCCCCACACAAAGCACTAACCTCCCCCCCCCCTCCCCACACAAAGCACTAACCTCCCCCCCCCCCTCCCCACACAAAGCACTAACCTCCTCCCCCCCCCCTCGCCACACAATGCACTAACCTCCTCCCCCCCCCTCCCCACACAATGCACTAACCTCCTCCCCCCCCCTCCCCACACAATGCACTAACCTCCTCCCCCCCCTCCCCACACAATGCACTAACCTCCTCCCCCCCCTCCCCACACAATGCACTAACCTCCTCTCCCCCCTCCCCACACAATGCACTAACCTCCTCCCCCCCCTCCCCACACAATGCACTAACCTCCTCCCCCCCCTCCCCACACAAAGCACTAACCTCCTCCCCCCCCTCCCCACACAATGCACTAACCTCCTCCCCCCCCCTCCCCACACAATGCACTAACCTCCTCCCCCCCCCCCTCCCCACACAATGCACTAACCTCCTCCCCCCCCTCCCCACACAAAGCACTAACCTCCTTCCCCCCCCCTCCCCACACAAAGCACTAACCTCCTCCCCCCCCCCTCCCCACACAAAGCACCAACCTCCTCCCCCCCCCTCCCCACACAAAGCACTAACCTCCTCCCCCCCCCTCCCCACACAATGCACTAACCTCCTCCCCCCCCCTCCCCACACAAAGCACTAACCTCCCCCCCCTCCCCACACAAAGCACTAACCTCCTCCCCCCCCCTCCCCACACAATGCACTAACCTCCTCCCCCCCCCTCCCCACACAATGCACTAACCTCCTCCCCCCCCCTCCCCACACAAAGCACTAACTTCCTCCCCCCCCTCCCCACACAAAGCACTAACCTCCTCCCCCCCCTCCCCACACAATGCACTAACCTCCTCCCCCCCCCTCCCCACACAAAGCACTAACCTCCTTCCCCCCCCCCTCCCCACACAAAGCACTAACCTCCTCCCCCCCCCTCCCCACACAAAGCACTAACCTCCTCCCCCCCCTCCCCACACAAAGCACTAACCTCCTCCCCCCCCCCTCCCCACACAATGCACTAACCTCCTCCCCCCCCTCCCCACACAAAGCACTAACCTCCCCCCCCCTCCCCACACAAAGCACTAACCTCCTCCCCCCCCCTCCCCACACAATGCACTAACCTCCTCCCCCCCCCTCCCCACACAATGCACTAACCTCCTCCCCCCCCCCTCCCCACACAATGCACTAACCTCCTCCTCCCCCCCCCCTCCCCACACAAAGCACTAACCTCCTCCCCCCCCCCCACACAAAGCACTAACCTCCTCCCCCCCCTCCCCACACAAAGCACTAACCTCCTCCCCCCCCCTCCCCACACAATGCACTAACCTCCTCCCCCCCCTCCCCACACAATGCACTAACCTCCTCCCCCCCCCTCCCCACACAAAGCACTAACCTCCTCCCCCCCCTCCCCACACAATTCACTAACCTCCTCCCCCCCCTCCCCACACAAAGCACTAACCTCCTCCCCCCCCCTCCCCACACAAAGCACTAACCTCCTCCCCCCCCCTCCCCACACAATGCACTAACCTCCCCCCCCCCCTCCCCACACAATGCACTAACCTCCCCCCCCCCTCCCCACACAATGCACTAACCTCCCCCCCCCCTCCCCACACAATGCACTAACCTCCTCCCCCCCCCTCCCCACACAATGCACTAACCTCCTCCCCCCCCCCCTCCCCACACAATGCACTAACCTCCCCCCCCTCCCCACACAATGCACTAACCTCCCCCCCCCCTCCCCACACAATGCACTAACCTCCTCCCCCCCCCTCCCCACACAATGCACTAACCTCCTCCCCCCCCCTCCCCACACAATGCACTAACCTCCCCCCCCCTCCCCACACAAAGCACTAACCTCCTCCCCCCCCTCCCCACACAATGCACTAACCTCCTCCCCCCCCTCCCCACACAATGCACTAACCTCCTCCCCCCCCTCCCCACACAATGCACTAACCTCCTCCCCCCCCCCTCCCCACACAATGCACTAACCTCCTCCCCCCCCTCCCCACACAATGCACTAACCTCCCCCCCCCCCCCCCTCCCCACACAATGCACTAACCTCCTCCCCCCCCCCCTCCCCACACAAAGCCCTCACACTTTTCCTCCCGCACTCCTCAAACATGTCAGCTGCTCAGCGGGCGCGTCCTGTGCGGTCTGGACATGGAGGCCTCTGTGCCGACTGAGCGCGGAGCGGCAGATCACAGTATCCACAACTCCAGGCCACACGGGAGGTTCCCCACAGCCAGCAGAGTTTCCCCCGTGGCTGTGGCACCCGTGGCAGTGTTGTTGCACACCCGGTCTCCGTAGAGGAATGCGGAATATCAGCTTTGCTCCAAATTATTATCTACACTACAAGCAACCACTTACCAACCCAGAAATAACCCCCCCCCCACCCTCGCTCGCAGGGTTGCACGGAGCACTGTGCGGTTATAGGGGCTTAAACAGGAGCGGTACTTTGGTGGTTCCCCTTAGCGATACGGGCGTTATATGTGGGAATATGGCCTGCGCATATCGTGTGCAACCTCCGGCCAAGCACAGAAACTGGACTCCAGGTATCTGCGGCATGTCCATCATGTAACCGTGTTTCCCCCCCCCCCTCCCCGGGGGGACGGGTGTTTGTGGCAGGTGATATAACCGTTACAAGGTAAAGCTCCTGCCATTTAACCCTTTGCTCCTCCGTCGTGCACACCTCCAGCCAGCAGCGGCCTATTCCTTTCCTAAGGCCTCGTTCAGGGTGCCAGAGGCAGGAGTTGGAGGGCGGGCGTTCGGGAGGGCGGGCGTTCGGGAGGGCGGGCGTTCGGGAGGGCGGGCGTTCGGGAGGGAGGGCGGGCGGCAGTCTGCTGGGCGATGTGTGCTCATCCTCCCAGCAGACTTTTTCAGGAGTTGAGGAGGCGGGGAGGGGGCGGGGCTACAGAGGGGGGGCGGGGCTACAGAGGGGGAGGGGGCGGGGCTACAGACGGCAGGTTAGGGATCCAAGTTGCAGTCTTGAAATCATTCTCAGGAATGATTTCATTGGCTGCCGAGGTCCCTGTGACGCTGCTGCAGCTTCAAAATACTACCTGGGTTGTTTATTGAAACTGTCGCCAGCGTCAACTCCGGGCTTCGGAGACAGGGCAGCTGCTACCCTGACAACCAGTATTCAATTTGAATACATTGTGTCCCACGGCAGCTCGCACGGCAGCACGCCCTCCCTCCGAAGCCGGCACCCTGAACGAGGCCTAAGGTAGCACCCGGAAGTGGCGGGTAGCACCCGGAAGTGGCCCTGCCTCCTCGCCTCGCACTATCGGGTTTGAATTGTCACTTGAAAACTTCGCACTTGCGCACATTTGTACGTGAAATAAAGGGAGGGGGGGGGGGGGAGAACGCCATTCCCTCGTCTGCTCGGGGGACACACATCCACTGAGGACGTAGCTTGTTATAGCTGTGGAAGGGGGGTGCATATAAATGACATAATGAATTTATAAAACATGGCTACATGTCGGTTACTCGTCGGTAATGAAATGGCCGGACGGGAACAGACTGTTGTCGGATCTGCCATGTTGGTTTGTGCGGTATCAATCCTACAGGCACCATAGGAAAAGCCAGAATCCCTCCTGACATCAATGGGGTTATTTACCCATAGTTCCCCAGCTGCAAAACTGGCGCAAACCCAATGGCAAAAAAAACGCATCTAACAATCTAATTACGTTCAATGGGATTCCTTTTCTTTGCTAAATCTGGCGCAGTTATTTTTTTTTTTTTGCCCTCGTTTTACGGCCAGGAGACTTTAATTGGTGAAAGAAGGATGATGCTGGCGGCGGACCCCCCGCTCCCCGCTGGGAGACACGCACAGTATCCCGCGCAGAGCGACGTCGCCTCTGGACCAGGCGTTAAGCTAATACAGGTTCATTTGCAGAAAAAGGTTTTAATTTGGCGTTTAATGGAGATTTACTCGCCGGATCACCGTGGCCATTATCTTATTACCGTGCGTAAATAAATAAACACAAGTGGCAGGGATAAAAAAATAAATCAAATGCTTCCAATACGTGTGTGTGTGTGAGAGAAATCTGCAAGTGATATCTCTGCCATGTTACTAATAGCGGGATTGAATCATGTTCCCTTCCACTCTAATGGCATGTGTAATTGCTGGAGGTTTTCAGCCGTCCTTCACCCGCACTTATTTAGATTAGTGACTGATGCATTTCCATGGCAACCTGCAGCACAAAAAAAAAAGCCCGTTGCTAGCGTGTGGGCACGGAAAAGATACCGCGCCTGATTCCGAGCCTACAACTTGTGTAAAATAACAGCTTCCTCCCGCAATGCCTTTCTTTTTCTAGTCCAAAAACCTCTCGCACCTTATGTACTCTGCTGGATTAAAAAACAAAAAAAAAACAAAGCTACCCGCAGCCTTTGTTTCTCTGGATGTCACAGGGCTTAGAAACTTTACAGCGAGATAATAAAAGGGTGGCTAGTGGGAAGTAATGTGAGCGTCAGACGCAGCCTCTCCTCCGTTAGAATGTGCCTGCAGAGCGTCTCTTCCTGCTTGTCAGATGGTCACACCTAGGTTACCAGCCATGGCCGAGGGTTCCAGATTTAAGAAGAAAGTGCACTTTGGAGGTACAGTCTGACCTGGTCTGTCTCGTGTGTCTTTGTCATTGGAAAAGCAAAGTTAGAGAGAATGAGAGCTGGCGTGTTGGTCTCCGATGCCGAATGTCACATTGCTGCTCTAATAATGGGCATATTCTGCTTTTCTAGCTCTGAAAATATTGTTGGGATGGGGAAATTGTGTATTTTACTCAATGTAAAAAAGAGCTGCAGTTGTTCAAGGTTTCATCTTTTATTTTTATTTTTTCCTGCAGTATTTTGTGCAGCAATTACATTTATTGTGTTTATTTTAAAGATATATATTTTTAATGAGTAAGCCTCTGAAACGTTATTGTCTAAATATTATTTATGGAGCTTTTACCTGAAATATCCCATCTCGTTGCGTGTTTGTGTGACTTGGTTTCATGCTTTGCATTAGCTTGAAAATGGCATTTATTTTCACGTTAAATAGCTGCTAGCAATTTACAGTAAGTCAGCATGCATAAAAATCCATACTTACCCCGAGCTCAGACAGCTCTCATCCATAGTGAGACGGAGGTAAACACTTCGCTTTAACTCTGTGTGACTTCTTTCTCTATACAGCTATTTTACAAACCGGTCCCTTACTTAGCATGGGATACAGTGCGATGGGAACATTGAAAGTGTGTTCACTTGCCAGGGCAGGGTTGGGTGTGTAAAGGCAGGGCAGGGTTGGGTGTGTAAAGGCAAGGCAGAGTTGGGTGTGTAAAGGCAGGGCAGAGTTGGGTGTGTAAAGGCAGGGCAGAGTTGGGTGTGTAAAGACAGGGCAGAGTTGGGTGTGTAAAGACAGCGCAGAGTTGGGTGTATAAAGACAGGGCAGAGTTGGGTGTGTAAAGACAGGGCAGAGTTGGGTGTGTAAAGACAGGGCAGAGTTGGGTGTGTAAAGACAGGGCAGAGTTGGGTGTGTAAAGACACGGCAGAGTTGGGTGTGTAAAGACAGGGCAGAGTTGGGTGTAAAGACAGGGCAGAGTTGGGTGTGTAAAGACAGGGCAGAGTTGGGTATAAAGACAGGGCAGGGTTGGGTGTGTAAAGACAGTGCAGGGTTGGGTGTGTAAAGACAAGGCAGAGTTGGGTGTGTAAAGACAGGGCAGGGTTGGGTGTGTAAAGACGAGGCAGGGTTGGGTGTGTAAAGACGAGGCAGAGTTGGGTGTGTAAAGACAGGGCAGGGTTGGGTGTGTAAAGACAGGGCAGGGTTGGGTGTGTAAAGACAGGGCAGGGTTGGGTGTATAAATACAGGGCAGAGTTGGGTGTATAAAGACAGGGCAGGGTTGGGTGTGTAAAGACAGGGCAGGGTTGGGTGTATAAAGGCAGGGCAGGGTTGGGTGTATAAAGGCAGGGCAGGGTTGGGTGTATAAAGGCAGGGCAGAGTTGGGTGTATAAAGGCAGGGCAGGGTTGGGTGTATAAAGGCAGGGCAGAGTTGGGTGTATAAAGGCAGGGCAGGGTTGGGTGTATAAAGGCAGGGCAGAGTTGGGTGTATAAAGGCAGGGCAGGGTTGGGTGTATAAAGGCAGGGCAGAGTTGGGTGTGTAAAGGCAGGGCAGAGTTGGGTGTGTAAAGGCAGGGCAGAGTTGGGTGTGTAAAGACAGGGCAGAGTTGGGTGTGTAAAGACAGCGCAGAGTTGGGTGTATAAAGACAGGGCAGAGTTGGGTGTGTAAAGACAGGGCAGAGTTGGGTGTGTAAAGACAGGGCAGAGTTGGGTGTGTAAAGACAGGGCAGAGTTGGGTGTGTAAAGACACGGCAGAGTTGGGTGTGTAAAGACAGGGCAGAGTTGGGTGTAAAGACAGGGCAGAGTTGGGTGTGTAAAGACAGGGCAGAGTTGGGTATAAAGACAGGGCAGGGTTGGGTGTGTAAAGACAGTGCAGGGTTGGGTGTGTAAAGACAAGGCAGAGTTGGGTGTGTAAAGACAGGGCAGGGTTGGGTGTGTAAAGACGAGGCAGAGTTGGGTGTGTAAAGACAGGGCAGGGTTGGGTGTGTAAAGACAGGGCAGGGTTGGGTGTGTAAAGACAGGGCAGGGTTGGGTGTATAAATACAGGGCAGAGTTGGGTGTATAAAGACAGGGCAGGGTTGGGTGTGTAAAGACAGGGCAGGGTTGGGTGTATAAAGGCAGGGCAGGGTTGGGTGTATAAAGGCAGGGCAGGGTTGGGTGTATAAAGGCAGGGCAGAGTTGGGTGTATAAAGGCAGGGCAGGGTTGGGTGTATAAAGGCAGGGCAGAGTTGGGTGTATAAAGGCAGGGCAGCTGTGGGATGCATATGTTTTTCTTTTAGTGTATGCTAGTATCACATGGACATGGCATGATATGCATGTGCTCAGACATTGAGTTGATATCCTGTACAAGGAGTCATGTATACAAAGTGTTACAGATGGGCTTGTTACTGTGACGGTGCTCGTCTCAACTCAGGAAGCAGACCCGCGGGGCTCAGGTATACAAATATACCGACCAGAGCCCAGGGACAGAGTCCTGTAAGGCTGCGTCCCCGCTGGCGCTGAGCATTGATGTCCCCGCTCACGCGGTGCGCGGGCACGCACGCTCTCCTAATCTTGGCGCTTGAGGAGACAAAAAAAAATGACTTTGAAACGCGCTCGACATGCCCCCCGTTCCTGCTTGAAAGATAGACACTACACCCGGCGCTCATGCTTAGAGAGTTGATGACGTCACTGCTCAAGCATGAGCACGGTCAGCGGCAGCGGGGACACAGCCTTAGAGTATTTGTAGTCTGTAAGCAGGCAGGGGTCAGGGCTGGTAGCAGAGCTGCAAAGTCCAGGAGACCGGCAGAGGTCAGAGCAGGCAGAAAGCAGCGAGGTCGGGGTCAGCAGCCGGGGGAATCAAAACGGGCAAAAGGGATAAAGCGTGACTGCAAAGACCAACAGGAGCTGCAAACGTCAGAACTTTGCTCGGCGACTCCCACTGGGAACTGCAGCCTTATATTGCAGGATGCCAGTACTCAAAATGGCCACCGTGAGCAGAAAGGGCAGGTGACTCGGAAAATCCGTACCACAGCAAAACCCGGCACGGATTGAGCAGAATCCGTGCAATTACATTGTGATATCTGAATCTACACTTGTGTTTTTGTGGATTGCTTTGATTATTTGTGGCTCACTAGGCACCTGTAGGCCATCGTAGGCACTAATAGGGTGAGCGGCATCCTATTTTGGGAATGTGCATTTGAGAAGATTCAATGTTATTTGCTTTAAGAAAGTATTAATCTGATATTATTCTTTGATTTAGAGGCCTGGAGAATTCAAACTGAAATGGGTAGAGGGGTCTGCTTCTGGCAAATATGTTCATCTTCAATGATGCAATTCATCGTGTATATAGATAGGCAGTGTTCGACAAACCTATACATTTGCTCGCCCCGGGCGAGTGGATTTAACCCCCGGGCGAGTAAATATTGGCCCAAGCAGCACACGTTTGGTACTACGTGGCGAGTAGATTTTTTTGTGATTTGTCAACCACTGTAGATAGGTATAGATACAGCTCAAACCCATTATAGCGCGATCCGCTACAACGTGGATCTGCTTATAACGCGGTCTCAGCATGGCTCCCGTTTAAAAAAAAAAAAGTATGTACAAAATGGTCACCGCTCCGCGATCAGGGGTTCCGCGAGGACTTACCCGCATCTGCAGCTCTCTCACTGCTTCATCAGCTTCTGGCGAGTGTGTGTGTTTTGTTTAAATAGGTCTCCCGTGGCCTATCCTTTCCCCTATGGCTTTTGACACCCAAAGACTACATCTCCCAGCATGCTTGCTTCCTGACAGAGCCTCGTGATGATATTAAAGTTTGCCCGCCCCCAAATTATTTTTTTAAAAGCGATCCCGGTTATAACGCGGTCTCATTATGTGGACCCCGAGTGCCGCGTTATAACAGGGTTTAGCTGTATATAGATATAGATGTACATGGATGAAGCTATATAAATAAATATCTCTATAGAGAGATAGATGTCTCCTTACCCAGCTTTAAAGGAGGTCATGATTAACTTTACACACTGGCCATACTCGGTGTCTCAGGCCTTTGCAAGATGCGTAGATGAAAAGAGGGCACCAGGAACTTTTCCGAGAACAAAAGATGCTTTATTGTCATACGGTGCCTCTGGACAGAACTCGTGCCAAACAATAATATTCTGGTGGGTCTCACTCCTACGTTGGGGAGGTAAATAACTTGAGGGTATCATGGGGAGCTGTGATGCTGTGAGAGCCCGCGGAATGGGCGGGTTATATATAAATACCGGCTGCAATGTCGGCAACCCGGCGAGGACAGTGACGGTCAGGGGCCACCCTACGAGACCAGGACAAGTGGCATCCCTCTCGCATGACCTAAGGTCCCTATCTCTCTGGCAGGCGCTATCTTACAGGGCACGTTCCTAACTGAAAACAACAACCGGTGACAGGACACATCTTAATACACACTACTATACATACAAACCTATTTACAGGACTCACAGTAAGGACCCCAGTCAGAAGGTTGAAGAACCTTCTTCAAGAACATAAGGTGGAGCTATATATACCCTTACATTGTGATGATACATCACATGGTGGGCAGGGGAGTAACCTCAATGAGCCCACACAGTTAACCCATTAAGGCAATTAACTCCCTACCGAACTAGTAGTCCCCAAAGAGAGAGGTG